>NC_085036.1:10329830-10626159 GCF_963692335.1 Osmerus eperlanus
TGAAATCCCCTTGAATGATTATAATTCATAGCGTTTTCACTTCAGTGTTGAAGACAAAAATGGCTGCATCACTCAAATGCAGGAAGTACTTAGTTTGTCAAGAGAGCGCAGGGAAGGAGTTATCACCGTAGAGCACATGCTCTCAATGTTGAGAAAAACTCGCTCCCTCACTCAATCAGTCTCTTGGTGAAGGCAGCTTTGTGTAAATCTCTCCCTCTGTCTCTCTCTTGGTGACTATAGACTTTAAAGCCAACTTCATATTTACGGTCTACAGTTACACTTTAGTCAAAGGAACTCAATTCAGTCTACCGTGTCTGGGCCAACATGAGTACAGCCTTCACCTCTGTGTGTGTGTGTGTGTGTGTGTGTGTGTGTGTGTGTGTGAGGGGGGTGGGTGTTGTGTGTGTGTGTGAGTGACATTGTGTATGAAGGGGACTTGAACCCACGCTCTGATCATTTACCAAACTCTATTAACCGGGATCAAAGTGACTCAGATCTTTGAGCTGCCATGACAACAAAAGCCATATTGTAACCCCAGATCCCAGCAGATGCCCAGGCTGACAGAAAATGCTTTATGTCTCCAAAGTCACATGGTCACCTCCTAAGATCCAGCCACCGCAGAAACGGCGCGTCCTGCCCCTGACCTTTTCCCTGCCTGCCTCCCTACAGAAAGCCCTCAGTGTGTCTCCAGAACCCTCCCCTCCCTACCCTGCTCAGTTACTTCACCACAGCAAACCCAGCCGTACCCAGTCCCCACATCAAGCCCTGAAAAGGTGCCGATCCTCAAAACACCACTCGCTTCGGGAGATTAGTAACCATGACAGTGTCTCTGCTTACACTTAAACAAATGCCATTTAATTTGGGAGAAAAAATAACAGTTAAGCGCTACGGCTTCCAAGGCAAAGGCGGTTTGCGTGTTGCGACAGAGAGTGTGTTTAATGTGCTGTGTCATCGTCTGAGGAGCCGTGAATGTGTGTGCTGAGAGATGCTGTCACGTGTTGGCCGGCGTCGGATCGGGCCCATTGTAAGGGGCCCGGGGAAAGAATGTACGCATCATATCATCACCGGCGCTAGTGCTCAGCACCTCTCCTGTATGAATGACAGGCCATCAGAGGAAAACAGAGGAGGACGGTCGAAACATTGGGCTCGGATTCTGCTCTCCCAGTCAGTCGGGTGAGCTGTAGAAGGCAGTGGGCTGCAGTTTGTCTGTCGACACCCGGATAGCCCCTCGAGATTCCGCTTCTTGATCGAGGGGGGAAAAGAAGAGTTTGGGAACTTTTGTAATAGTTGAGATATTTGGAGGCCCGTTATTTGTGCGTCTGTCTGTGTGTCCTCTCATCTGTGGAGATGGATGAGTCTAGTCTGCCCGCGGGGGAGAGGATTGCTTGGGTGCTGAAGGACACGTGCTAAGTGTGTGTGCACTCAGGGTCTGAGAGGAACTGTCACATGTTAGTGTGTGTGTGTGTTCATGCTTGTAAGTGTGTTTGTGCGTGTGTGTGTTGGGGGTGGGGGGGGGGAGATTAAAGTTTGCATTGACATTAGACGTATAACCTCTGACACACACACACACACACACAGTAACATACTGGGTTTCTATCTATCTCTCTTACACACGCACACACTCACAGTATGATGGGAGGTTTCCTGCCTGCTTTTTGTGGATCCTCTATTCGGCCCTCACTTTACTCATACACTCATCCACTCAAGGCCAGACTCTGCACAGACTCCCTCCCTCCCTCCCTCCCTCCCTGCCACTAATGTTCCTCTTGAGAACCGTCGTGCTCGAGCAGGAGAGATGTTTAGTGCCTTGATTCCTATCAGCCAGTCGTCCACGGCGACCATCTAACCAGCGTCCCCATCACCCAGGTCCTTCCTGTGGGGTGGGGGGGGGGGGGGGTCACATGATAACGACGTCACCAGCCACCCATTCGAGCTTCCTCAGCAGCAGGACAACAGGTCCACGGAGCCTGGTCACGCTCCACAAACATCAGAGCCCAAAACCCTCTGTGCCTCCTCATCCGCGCTCAGCCAGGCTGGGCCGGCGTGTTTGTGTGTGGGGATGGGGATTGGTTCATTCACAAACCAGCCCCCCCCCCCCCTTTCTCTCCACCCCCCCCCTGCAGACAGGGCAATGGGAGTTGGAGGCAGTCTCCAGTGTGCCTGTTAGAATTGGCTCTGATCTCCAGACTGACTGCTCCTAATTAGAAGCTGTCCCTCACAGTGCCTCCCTCTCTTGTCCAAAGAAAATACCTTGGCAATGAGCAGGAATGCGGAGCGACGGCAGCTTAAGGCGCTCCGAGGGGAGGAAGGAGAACTCGGACGCCGCCGACTGCCCACACGTTTCCCATCGGCCTCAAGGAGGACGGCGAGCAGCCGCTAACTGCTGAGGAATGTTGCTAACACTCCGGAGACCCGCGTGAAGAGCGCCGTCAGACTTGTGGTTCTTTGTCGCGGACAAAGGGACACGTCTGCCGTGCCTCCCCGCCGTGCCTGCCCGCCGGAGTCTCTCAGCTCAGACTGCACACCCATACGTGTGGACAGCAAAGAAAAGCGCTGGAATATCGCCGTATCGGTTGCGTAATCTCTCTATTTACACTTGCTCCAGCATGCTGTATCTTCCTATTCCTGATATGTACATGGGGGAAAAGCTGGCCCTCTGCATGTCAAAGCCAGCCGCCCTTGGCTTGCAGTGAAGGCTTGGAGGCGGACCGGATCAAAGGAGGATCTGTGTGTAAAGAGCAGGGCCATTAAGAGACCTCAGGGCCTTTCACCTGATAACCTCCCCCAGGAAGGCAGCACCCTGCGTCGTCACCGTCAACGCGGAGACGGAGGCAACCTACTTGTAGCTTTATAGCGGGCTGGGCACCAGAGCCAACTCTCTGTCTGCTTCTCTCCTTCGCTCTCCCCTTCTCTCTCCCTCTCTCTTTATCTCTCTCTCTTTCTTTATCGGCCCCTCTTTCTCCTCTTTTATATCTCTCCCTCCTTCTCTCTCTCCACCCCTTTCGCTCTCTTTCCTTCTCTCCCTCTTTCCCTCTTTCCCCCTCTCCCCCTCTCCCTCTCTGTCTCCAAGCCTCGCCTGCTCTGTCTCACCTCCTGCCTACCACATGGTGTGCCAGCCGCTCTCCCTTCCAGCTCCCCTTGCACTTTGAGACTGTCTGTCTGGTCGGTGCAGCCCAGGGCCAGGAGCCTGATAAGGGCCGCTATTTAAAGACCCAGAGCCGAGGAGCGCGGCTCTTCCTTTTGTTTCACATGACTCCCCGCAGGTTTCAACTGCCTCGGCGCGGCCACAGAGCCGCCGTGGAGGTTAGCTCTCAAGGCTAGTCGGGGCTGCTAATGGCGGTGTTTGTGTTCTGTGTTTGGTCTGCCTGCTCCCAGATTAGCCTAGCGCTAGCTGATTGTCGGGGGCCCGGGGGCTCGGGAACAGCACGCCTCCTCGCTGTGAGGCCTTGGACCGTCTGGGCCTGGAGGTTAGGGACAGACACACGGGCAGGAACAGCAAACACACACACACATACAGTAGGCACACACACATTCCCACTCCCCCCCCCCCCCCCACACACACACACACAGTCAGCGTGTCAAGAGCTACTCAGTGCTCTGATGTCGATGGTCTGTGCAGAATGGAATATTACATGGTCGTGCACTGATAGATGATGTCCCAGGGATGCTCCCGTATCTCCATCCTGACCTCTTCATGGTCCCCTGGCTCAGCCAGCCTCTCGGCTGTCCTCAGTGGACACGGCCTGGCGACAGGCCTGTGTTAGGAGTGGATGATGAGCGTGAGGATGAGGAGGATGATGAAGGAGTTGGTATGATGAATGGGGCAGACATAACACTGTCTATTATATTAATACCGGAGCTCAGAGTGTCGGCTTTGCTCACGACACGCATTCCTTCCATTCTACGCACATTCACAGACACGGGTGTTTGGACATGCTCGGAATGTTCTCCAAAGACGATTTAAGGTTTTGCTATTTCAGCGTATTCACAGCCGTGACAGTAATTCATCTGTGATGATTCTTAATTTGTGAAATGCTCTTTTCGACCTCCCTCTCCTTGCGTCGTCTCAGCTGAGGAATATCTGAAGTGGGTGTCCAGAGACAGCAGAAAAGACATCGACGCGGCCTCTGTGATGTCACTTTGTCATAGCGTTCATGCTAATCGGCAGATGCAAGTCCATAGAAATGGATTCGATGTTGGAAGCATCTCTTTCTGGTCACAATGGAGTCCTTTGCTGCTGTGTGGTGGTGTGTGCATGTACGTGTGTCATGTTTGCGTGTGTGTGTGTGTGTGTGTGTGTGTGTGTGTGTGTGTGTGTGTGAGAGGGGAGGATAACTGTTTATTGTTATAGAAGCTTAAGTCCTCCATGAAGAGGGACTAGATATATTCTTAATAAAACACACTGTCCCCACTGATTCAGCATGGTGTTTTTGAAGCTTAGCTGTGACCTGCTGGCTTTGCTTCCATACGGATGTGACAGAGGAGGAGGAGGGGAGGGCGGAGGAGAGGAGGAGGAGAGGAGGGGAGGGCAGGGCGGAGGAGGGGAGGGCGGAGGAGAGGGAGGAGGAGAGGAGAATGAGAGGAGGAGGAGAGAAGGAGGAGGAGAGGAGGATGAGAGGAGGAGAGAAGGAGGAGGAGAGGAGGATGAGAGGAGGATGAGAGAAGGAGGAGAGAAGGAGGAGGAGAGGAGGATGAGAGAAGGAGGAGGAGGAGGGGAGGTAGGAGGAGAGGGAGGGAGGGAGGGAGGGAGGAGGAGAGGAAGGAGGAGGGAAGGAGAAGGAGGGGAGAAAGGGGGGAGAAGGACCAGGCTGTGTGGCTGCTGCAGTGTCAGATCCAGCGAGGAGGTGAGATGAAAGGCTGTCTAATGTAGATCCCTGACCTCCCTCCTCGCTGCTGCCTTCAACTGTTTGCCCACTCTGTTAACTATTACCAAAACACTGTGTACTTTGGCTGCATCCCAAACCTGTTACACACACACACACATGCAGGGCCATTATCAACCCAGGACTTGCACTACAAGCTTCTGGAGTCCTTCCAAAACCCTGCCGCTCCAGGTTCTGTTCAGGAACTACAGAACCTCTTTCTCTATCGTTCCCCCTGCCCTTCCTTTCCCCCACAATTATGTTCTTGTTGGCTTACTCTCTCTTATTTCTTGTTCTCTGTCATTGCCCGTCATATTCATAATCGCTCCATCTCTCTGCCACTTAACTAAAACAAGCTTCCTAGCCCAGTCCAGACAGGTAGCCCCCCCCCCAGGTGGATTGCTTCCAGCAGGATGAAAGGCAGAGAGAGCAGAGCCAGGGGACTTGCCCACCCTCATATTTCCTGCATTACTTGGCCTAAATGGTTATTAACGGCCTCTTTCTTCTTTTCTTTCCTGGGTTTATTTGCCTTTCCATATTAACCGTGTGGGGCCAGCAGATCAGACCAACTCTGCTCTCTGAGCTGTGATGAATAGTCGGGAGGGAATGAGTTTGATCAATTTGGATCAATTCTGAGATGTTTTTTTTGTTCTTATTCAGGGCCATACTGGTTGACTGCTGTTGTCTGTACTGTGACTTTAAGCAGTGTTTTCGATTTTTTTATTAGAGTATTTCTAACCTTTTTTGTTCTTTTTTCGGCGTGTTTAGTTATGTGTGCCCTTTTATCAAGCTGTATATTGAACCAAGGATGATTGGTTTGTAAACATACCCTACTTTAAAGTGCCGCTAGTTGTGTGTATGAACCTGTGAATATGATTCTGTGTGTGTGTGTGTGTGTGTGCACAGACAGTTTGTATAACTCCTCCAGACTGAGTATGAGGTCCCAGGCTGTAGTGACAGTAGAGCCTGCAGATGTGAGAGAGATAACCCCTTACCTCTCCCAGCACCACTTCCTCTCCTGAACAGGAAGTCCACCAGTGCTAGCTTGTTCCACATTCATTGGAGCGTTATCTCTGCAAATCACAAACAATTTTCGAGCTGTTACCTCTCGGCCCTTTCATCCCTCTCTTTCATGCCAGGAAAAAAAAACAAAAAAACAAGACACCTAAAAAAAGAATGCAGACAATGGCAGTGCCTGTCCCTTTCATCTCTGACCTGAATACATGATTCACAGTGAATGTGAACTATGTCAAAATGAAGATCAGCTCATTGCTCCTCCACCAGCTCCTACTGCTAGCTCCTCCTACTCCTGCTGTTGCTCCTCCTGCTCCCCCGACTACCGCTCCTGCTCCTCCACCTTCTCCAGCTCCTCCTTCCCCCTGAGCCTCCTTTCTCAGGAGACCAGAAACATGGTGTCTAGCCAGAAGAAGCCCCCTGCCAGTCACATGGAACCCAGTAGCTTTAAATAACTCACCCAGCTTGACTATAGGTTTGTCGACATACAGGGCTGTGTGTGTGTAGGTGCGTGTGACCATCCACAAGGTAACATCAGAATGTTACTAAACAGGTAGATGGAATCTGAGATTTTAGATCTTGTTATATGGTACTGTATGTTGATATGACAACCTTAGGTGATGATCCATAAAGGGCTTTATTTCAGGCAGAGTTGTTGAACAAAACTTTGTAGTGGTTATATAACGTGCATAAAGTAGCCAGTGTTGGGTGCGTGAGCCCTTTGTTAGTTGCTGGTAAATGGAGCTGTAGCCAGCGGTTAGCTTTGATAAAGCCTGCATTTACTGGTGTCTAGTTGAGGCCCGAGGACACTGGGATTCAACACAGGGTCACTGGTTTGATTATCCCTGGTCTAGAACAATCACGACACTTGGCATGACTTGATCTGGCACCGTTGGAGGAACACACACACAGACACACACACACACACACAGACACACACACACGCACGTGTGCACACCCATTTCCAACAATGAGCTGCCAGCACCAACCTGGGCAAAGGGGGGGGTAGAGCAGAGGAGGGGTGCTGCTTCTCTGGTTGGGTTTCTCCACTGTCTTCCTGCAAAAGGGACCAGCCCTTTTGTCCCCCCCCGCCCCCCATAAGGATTTCCTTTTGGGTCACTTCCATGGGGCTTTCAGGCCAGTGAAAGTGGATCTGGCCCGGGGCTCTCTGTTACATAGAGCTACTGATAGGGAGAGACTGATAAGTCCCCCAGGATAATAAACACCTACTCATATTTGATCTTCGAATGGTGAGAGTGCTCACAAAGCGGTGGAACAGCGCAGTCTCTCCGACTGTGCCGACGCAAACACCTGCTCACGCTCACATATACAAACACAAGCGCTCGCATACACACACACACACACTCTGCACTCCGTGGATTTCCTGCGAGCGCGCTGCCTTGTGTGTAGGAAGGGGGGAAAGGTTAACGCATCCCTGCTTATTCAGCCTATCCAACCTTTGAGGAAACTTTATGGAGCGAATCGCAAACCAGTTGACCTCCGTGCCCCTCCCTCCGTCGCGGAGCCGCGGGAGAGCCTGCGCCTCCGGAGTTCAAAGTTCACCTGCAGGCCCCAGTAATCATTGACACAGTTGGGCAATTTACACCATTTTCCAAAGGGACGTGATCTGCTGGGAAATTTAAGAGAATGGAGGAACCCAGCCCAGAAAAAGAGAGCGACAACAGACCATAAATTCCCCACAGAGTAAACAGTGGAGGCATATGTCGGCCTCCTTGTTAGTGGGTGTAGTATTGCAGGCCCTGGTTTAGATGACACAGAAGAAATTTAAGCAGTGAGTTTGTGTTTTCCCTGTCCTCAGAGGTATGGTACACTGCCGTTCAGCTGGCCTAGCATTCAGACATTGTCAATTTTCTCTCTTCTCAGTCAGTCCTCCCCCTGAACTAGCCCCGCCCCTGGCCTCTTAACCCCGCCCCCAGGGGGGCTGTCTCTGGGATATTACCACATTGGTGGCATGTTTGGTTTGGTTGTTTCTGTTGGCACGTCCAGTGCGTCTAGAACGGAGATCAGAAAGTCCATCTCGCGTTTGTCGCAGACAACAGACCACAGACACTCTGGTGGCACAGGTAGCAGTTAGTTTCTGTGCTCTTTCACATGAGCGGAGCTAGTTCAGGCAGGGCACTCAGGCAGCGCGCGTCATCCGCTCATTACCACACCTGTGTTAGCCAGCACAAGCCCATTGGGCCACGTCCGATAAGGCGGCATTAAAAGGCAGCGCGGACGCACACACACTCCCCCCCGGTTGCTGCGTGATCAGTGCTGCTGCTGCCCTCCACCATCTCCTTCTCCCCCTTGCTGTCTGTATGTTCTATCCATCAGGGGGATTATATCTCTACTGCTCCCTGCCTCATATGTCATGTATGTATGTATGTATGTATGTATGTATGTATGTGTCGCATCGAGGAGGCAGGGAGCGCTTCCCTTAGATCATCCACTCCGCCATAGTCAAACCTATTTTCCATGTCATGGTTATCAATAAATGCTCAAATCTAATACGTGAGTGTCTTGAGTGAACTGCAGTAATTGTCTTAACCGTATTACACTGTATCCAAATGGACCGCCATAGTCTTTTATCTCTCATATCCACTGTGGAGACTTTGCATTGTTCATTGTTTCATTCTGATCCAAAGGGCTTATCTAATGTAAATAGATGACAGCTATTTAAAGGCCATGCCAGAGCTTTGTATTTCCCTTCATGGAAATCACTCCATTTTAACCTCCATTTCTATCTCCCTCCATGCTAAACATTTATAAATGAATCATTTCTGTGATAATACATATAATTACCAGACAACAAAAAAAAGGTAATACCAAATGAATTGAAACCGAGATAGATGTGAAGACCTAACATGACCAAGGCCTAAAACCCACACCCAGAGTGAGGCTTAACGTAAACCCAGAGGTGATGTTTGTCTTGTCTGAGATGCAGACCTGCTGCAGACTACAGGAGCACGCCCCCCCCACCCCCCCAGGTGTGCAGACAGCAGCAAGCTGGCATCCTTTATCAATGGAAACTATGCAGTCACCTTCAGTTCCAACTCTGTGTTGTTGTATCCTGTAATTGTATCCAATGGCAATAAAAACAGGCATTTCCTTTTTTATCTTATTTATTTTCCTCCCCCATACAAACTCAGTCGGTGGAACCTGCCTGCTACTCTGTTGTATTATGCCCTCTTCTTTTGACCCTTTTATTTTTAGATCTGTTATCTGATATTGCCATGGCGATGCAGCGTAAACAAACAGTGCTGATAAGTGGGTTTCTCCGTTAAAAACCTGCCTCGGGCTTCCTTTGATCAGTGGTGCTTTCTCCTCTGCCAAACCGCTAGAGAACCGAGGTGTCTCCCTGCCTGGGAGAGGCCCTCAGAAGAACAGCACACCACGGGTCGGCCCCAGCACACCACGGGTCCCCAGAACACCACGGGTCCCCAGAACACCACGGGTCCCCAGAACACCACGGGTCCCCAGCGCACCACAGGTTGGCCCCAGCACACCACGGGTCCCCAGCGCACCACAGGTCCCCTGGGCACCACGGGTCGGGCCCGGCACACCGTCCCTGTCGGAGAGCAGCTTCCTCTGGAGAAGCTCCTGACATGAGACACCAGATCCCCCACGCAGGGCCCGTTGTTTGTGTGTCTTTGTCAGTGGGAAGCAGCTTGGGAAATGTGTTCAGGATGGAGGCCGTTCCAGCAGTGCTGCGTGAGGCCCTGCGTTGACGCATGGCCGCGTCGCGGGACACTGTGGCGCTGTCGAAGGTGGTGTGTGTGTGTGGTTCGGTGAGTGTGTGTGTGTCTGTGAGAGCGGTGAGCCCATACATGGTGAGGTCATTGCTCGTTGGCCCCGTTGCGGGGGTAAGGTGGGGGTGGGGGGGTGGGGCCAGTTCACTGCAGAAGAGGAGTGTGGGAAAAAAAACTGGACACCCCATACAGCAAAGCCTGAGGGGTGGGGGGGGGGGGGAATGTCCTGGAGCTCAACAATCGGCATGTTCATGTCTTAGCTGGGTGGCCTACTTCTGTGGGGGCTGCAGGACGGAGTGGGGCGCAGGGTGTCAGGACTGCATGGGGGCCCGTGCTGGTCTCTGGGTGGTAACTAAGGGGCCCCAGTGGGGACACACAGAACGCTTAACACCGAATCAAGACAGGACGTCACCTACTGTACATCCACCCACAGCATATGTAGACCCCCGCGTACAGTACACCGTAGAACATGCTGTGTACAGCCCTCAGCACACCGTAGAACATGCTGTGTACAGCCCTCAGTACACCGTAGAACATGCTCTGTACAGCCCTCAGTACACCGTAGAACATGCTGTGTACAGCCCTCAGTACACCGTAGAACATGCTGTGTACAGCCCTCAGTACACCGTAGAACATGCTGTGTACAGCCCTCAGTACACCGTAGAACATGCTGTGTACAGCCCTCAGTACACCGTAGAACATGCTGTGTACAGCCCTCAGTACACCGTAGAACATGCTGTGTACAGCCCTCAGTACACCGTAGAACATGCTGTGTACAGCCCTCAGTACACCGTAGAACATGCTGTGTACAGCCCTCAGTACACCGTAGAACATGCTGTGTACAGCCCTCAGTACACCGTAGAACATGCTGTGTACAGCCCTCAGTACACCGTAGAACATGCTGTGTACAGCCCTCAGTACACCGTAGAACATGCTGTGTACAGCCCTCAGTACACCGTAGAACATGCTGTGTACAGCCCTCAGTACACCGTAGAACATGCTGTGTACAGCCCTCAGTACACCGTAGAACATGCTGTGTACAGCCCTCAGTACACCGTAGAACATGCTGTGTACAGCCCTCAGTACACCGTAGAACATGCTGTGTACAGCCCTCAGTACACCGTAGAACATGCTGTGTACAGCCCTCAGTACACCGTAGAACATGCTGTGTACAGCCCTCAGTACACCGTAGAACATGCTGTGTACAGCCCTCAGTACACCGTAGAACATGCTGTGTACAGCCCTCAGTACACCGTAGAACATGCTGTGTACAGCCCTCAGTACACCGTAGAACATGCTGTGTACAGCCCTCAGTACACCGTAGAACATGCTGTGTACAGCCCTCAGTACACCGTAGAACATGCTGTGTACAGCCCTCAGTACACCGTAGAACATGCTGTGTACAGCCCTCAGTACACCGTAGAACATGCTGTGTACAGCCCTCAGTACACCGTAGAACATGCTGTGTACAGCCCTCAGTACACCGTAGAACATGCTGTGTACAGCCCTCAGTACACCGTAGAACATGCTGTGTACAGCCCTCAGTACACCGTAGAACATGCTGTGTACAGCCCTCAGTACACCGTAGAACATGCTGTGTACAGCCCTCCTGTCCCCTGGTCACACCTACTCCGGGGCTCCTGTAGCCTGTTCCCTCTCACAGTAGTGTTGTAGCGATCATGCACATTGAGATAAACAGCGCGATTAAAATCTGCAGTATGTATAGGTATCTTTTTTTACCCTCCTTGCTGGATTTCGCAGTCGCAGTCGACAGCACAGGACGTCAAATACATGGGAGTAGTAGGAGTAGGCTGTCTGCCAAGTACTGTCCCCCCACCCCCTCCTTCACAACTGTGTGTGCTTGTGTGTGTGTGGGGGGGTGTTTGTGTGGAAGGGTTTCTGTTGACATACATGACAGAAATGCCATCCTTGCACTCGCTATCGCTCTCTATCCCTCTCTCTATCCCTCTCTCTCTTTCCCTCTCTCTCTCCGTATCGTTAGATGCCCTGTACAAGTGAGGGTCCTGCCGCTCACTCGACCGTCCAGACCCCCAGCTACTGTAAACATTCTACCATGCAAGCACCGTAGAGGCTGAGGCCAGTCTGAAGCCTACAGTTGTGCCGCCCACCCAGACCGTGTGCCCGCCAGCCATGTCCTCCCGTCTCAGTGCCTGGTCTGGAGACCCCTCCGTCATGTCACTCTCTGTTCCTTGACGATATTTGACTTTTTCTGAAGCGCCTTTTCTAAACCCAGTTGGCCTCCATTTCTGTTGGAACAATGTCAATGGGAACTGTGAGTTTTTTTTCTCTTCTTCAATCACACCCCTCCCTCTCACCCCTCCCTTTCACCCCTCCTCTTTAGAGTGAAATCTTAACTGCCAGCATTCAAAGCTTGTCAATGAAAGGCCAGCTGTTACCCTCCTCTATCCTGCCCGCCCGCCTCTCACCCTCCGCCCCTCTCTCCCCCCCTGCCTGGCTGCCCAAATCTCTCTCATCCACTCCGCAGTGCTGCCAGTACAGTACGCGCCAACAGCCCCCTGTCCCTCCAATGAATCCCTCCCCCTCTGAACCCGGGCTTCTGTGAAAGCATGAAATGCCATTACCAGCGGGCATCAGGTTACACGGGCACAGCATCAAGATATGTCCCCTCGGTTGGAGGAGGATGTGGTGAGGAACTGAAATGCTAGATGCTAACTACTCTGCCAACATGGCTCCATTCATCCATACACACACATACACGTACACACACACACACCCTTGAAACTGGGGGCTGTCGGCAAAGACACAATTCTGTAAATCTTAACCATATGACAGAAATAGAGAGCAATGCCCTTTAATGTTGCAGTCTCCCTAAAAAACAGCGCTCTCCGACTTGGTTACATTTCCAACCTTAGGGCTCCTTGAAGTAAATTATGGCTTATGTAGGCGGCATATATGCTCAGAGTTCAGGGTTGCCAAGCGGGAGAGAGATGAGAATCCTTTGACTGGCTGTAAGCTGTGTTCCATTCCCAAAAGCTAGTTGGGATGTCTAAGAGTATCCCTCTAGAGATTAACAGTGCACCTTTTTAACTACATCATCTCAAGTAGCCTGTACAGTGTGTTGGGGAATGTACTGTAATCATACTACAACATAGAAGCCATAGAAGTACTGATGTCATAGTAAAATCGTGGTAACTGTATTTGCATGGAAGTGATTTTGCACAACCTAGCTCTGCTAAGGTGGCTAATGTCTCATTAGCTGGTGGCGGCAGAGGCTTTGATTGTCGCGGAGACCCTTTATTTCCTGGTGTGGGAGGCGAGCTCTGTTTGGCCCTGGGCCACGGCCCTCTGATATCATCTCATTCTGCCTGATATTATCTGATCACCACCTCCTGTTTCCATTAGGAGCTCACAGGGCTGGCTGGGATAACTGCTAGCTCTCTCTCTCTCTTTTCTCGCTCTTTCTCTCTTCCCTTCTCTCTCTCGCTCTCTCTCTCTCCCCTTTTATCTCTCACTCACTCTCTCTGTCTCACTCCCTCTCTCGATCACCCCCTCTTTCTCTCTCTGTCTCTGTAGGATTTGACCCTGTAGGAGCACGTGGGAGGATTTTCAATCAAGGGCTCTTGCTTTGTTACGTCCAGCAATGTGCTCAGTAGCACTTGACTAGCCCCTAAAGCTCGTGCTGAATTTCAAACCGTACATATCTGGGCTTGGTGGAAAAAGAATCTTGTGAAAAAGGAGCCAGATCTTGAGGATGTTTTTCTCTTTTCTCTCTCCTTCTTCCCCTCTGTTCTTTTCTTTTCTCTATCTCCTTCTTCCTCCCTCTCTCCTTCCTCCCTGTGACCAAGGCGGCTGAGCTTAAATGAGTGGACTCCATTGTTTCTCGGGCCTGCCGCCTGCTTGCAGCTGTGGATGGAACTATCTGGAACTATCTGGCGTGTTTGACACGGCGCCCGCCTTCAGCTCCCGTCTCTAAACAGGAGGAGGAAAGCCAAAACTGTGGTCGGGCTTGATGCGGGGGGCTGATAGACAGCAGACAGCTTGCTGTGTCCAAACCGTTTTTACACTTCCTGACTGATCTTTGTTTGAGTTTTTTTGTGGATTATTAGTTATCAGTCACAGTCCTGTCTCGCTATAATATGATCATGCTCGGTAGGCAGGTTTGAGGTTTTGGAAATGTAAAAGTGAAAGATATTCTCAATATCTGCTATCCTCCCTGTCTGTAGTCACCCCCACCCCTCCAAAGTGAAGCAGTCTATCAGTCTATCAGATACTGTTGACAGTCAAAACACTGGGTCCATATCCAGCCCATCTGTGGGTCCAGCCCCCAGGGGCGCTGGGCTGCCTCTGCTGCAGAGGATGGCCACAACGGCATCTCCAGCTTCAGGAGGTGAGATCTGATTGGAGGTTCATTAATTATCTGTGACATCAGCTGGAGGGCCTGTCCTTGAAGACTTAAAGAGAAGAAAAACTGCCTCTGACAGAATAACATTTATAAAAGGCAGTTGCAAAACCTTTTAGAGGGGAATTGAAAGTTTATTTTCCGGTTAAAATGTGCCATAAAGCAGTATTAAAGGTAACTTGATAACAATCATGTCATGTTCCAGGCCTTCCTGTCCACTTCAGTAAGAGTATGGATAGTGTGTAGATTTGTTATATATATATATGTTATGGTAAAAGTAGTAGTTAAGGGATATAACTCTAATCAGGGGCCCCCTAGTGGCTGGATTTGTTTTTTTCTTTTATCTTCCAGAGCCACTGAGTGGGCACCTTTTAGAATGTGGAATCATTACAGCATATAGTAGTATAGTTATAGTAGTCTATACATTTGATCTACATACTACATGCTCACTGGAGTCTCGTGGGGTTGTGGACACACTGTATTCTACTGTACTAGACTCCACCGTACTAGACTCCACCGTGCTAGACTCCCCCGTGCTAGACTCCCCCGTGCTAGACTCCCCCGTGCTAGACTCCCCCGTGCTAGACTCCCCCGTGCTAGACTCCCCCGTACTAGACTCCCCCGTGCTAGACTCCCCCGTGCTAGACTCCCCCGTGCTAGACTCCCCCGTACTAGATTCCCCCGTGCTAGACTCCCCCGTGCTAGACTCCCCCGTGCTAGACTCCCCCGTGCTAGACTCCCCCGTGCTAGACTCCCCCGTGCTAGACTCCCCTGGGTTACCTTTGTGTGACTTGTGTTTGTATCTTCCTGGCTGTCAGAGGGGACATTGTGTGAATAAAGGGAGAGGATGAATGAAGAAGATTACATATTCATCAGAGCTATAGAGAGGAACCGATGCCTACAGAGGTCCCTGAAGAACACATCACACTTGACGACTGCTCACAGGTGCAAGGAGAGGACAGAGCCCTGGATAACCCCCCCCCTCTTTCTCTCTCTCTCTCTCTCTCTCTCTCTCTCTCTCTCTCTCTCTCTCTCTCTCTCTCTCTCTCTCTCTCTCTCTCTGACATCACGCTCCTCTATCTCAGTCCCTCATCTCCCTGGTCTTGGCGCGTTTCTGCACGTACAGCCTTTGTCTCTTATCAGTAATCCATATCTCTTATCAGTCCCTTTCATGTGAAAACCTTTTTCGACAACCCCCTTCCTTTTCTGCTGTCGGCAACCTTTTATTTGTTTTCTCAGGCCCTCATGATGTAGAACATTAAGACCATTACACTGTACATAACTCGTGACATCACCCATCTATATTAATGTAATTAGAGAAAGAAAGAGAAACTGAACGAGAGAGAGTGACTGCGTGATTGAGAGAGAAAGAGAGAGAGAGGAATACAGTATGAGTGACGGCTGGGGAAAATAAAATCCTTGTTTCCCTAAAAAAAAAAAGAGCCTTGTCAGTAAATGTTCTGTACGCTTCAATAAAGAATTAATCTTTAACCTGACTTCAACCTGCCATGGAAATGGTTGGAATTTTCTTCGGCCTTGGGCAGAACTCATGGTTCTGAGGCCGTCTCACGAAACCAGACGAGAACGTCCACAGTGGGGCACTTTCAGAGTCAAACTCAGTTTGAATCTTGTCTCGAAAAAAGCTGCACTGGTAGTTTGTTGAATAAGAGGATGTTTACAGCTTCTCCCTGGCATGAAGAAAAAGAAGAGTGATGGAAATCCAAAAGTCCAGAGAGGCATCCATCTCTAAGTGCATGGATTAGAGAGGGAGTCATTCGTGTGTTTTGACTGACTGAGGAAGGTAGGAGGTTTCTCAGAGTAGTCATTTATCAGAAGCACATTTCTGCTTCTGATGTAAAAAGCGATTCATTCTCTTAATATATGTTTTCCCAAGAAACGACATCTTACATTACTCCAGACAATCAAAGTATTTTAGTACATCAGATGGAGTGTTACCGTAGAGACTTGGTGGGACACACGACACTGTGGCTCACATTTCACAAGACTATTCCTTAACGTGTGGGAGTCAGGTGGCTGAGCGGTTAGGGAATCGGGCTAGTAATCCGAAGGTTGCCAGTTCGATTACCGGCCGTGCCAAATGACGTTGTGTCCTTGGGCAAGGCACTTCACCCTACTTGCCTCGGGGGGAATGTCCCTGTACTTACTGTAAGTCGCTCTGGATAAGAGCGTCTGCTAAATGACTAAATGTAACATGCTAGAACAGCTACCGTACATACGCAGGGAGGAATGGTGGCTGACACACAAACGAAGCCCTGAGGTTTGACTGGAGAGGAGATGTCTGGTGTGCCGGCTCCGAGGAGGAGGTCTCTGGGAGCTTCTGACCGGCCCTGTGGAAGGGGAGCCACTCTCCGTAAAGAGCAAGCGTAAACTCCCTGATAGGCTTGTTTAGAAAAGGCATTATTGTTTACTTTTCTGATTAAATGCATTCTTATTTTCCCCGGGTAGTTTATGGTCCGCACTCGGGCAGATAACAAACATGGCAGACGTTAAAATGCCATCAATCACGTTGGCATGTCTCTCTCGTCATAATCAATCTGATTTACCACTTCCTAAAGAGAAAGATTAGCAGTTGACTGAGGAGAGTTTGTTCATACGTGGAGCCGGGCAGGATGGGAGGGAAGCTCTGTGCTGAAAACATGCGTTAGTCAAAGCTCCCAGTTCTCTGGAGAAGAGTAGGGTTTGCTTCTGTGTGCTACAGTTGGTTGTCGTTTGGCTTGGTTGAATGGCCAGTGGAATTGCTGTGCATGGGTGGAGAGGATGTGGCCTGCTTGCCTGCCTGTCTCTATGTAGCCTGTGGCTGCTTGCCAGTGTGTGATCAGGCCAGATCAGCTGGTCAGCTAGTCAGAAGGTCCACCAGGGATCGGCGCTAATGCCGTGTGTAGTCGATAGCGGTTCTACCGCTACTTGTTTCTTTTCAGAAACCCTTACCGTCTTCCTCCTGTTCTCGCTCTCTCTCTCTTTCTCGCTCTAGCCTTCGCCCTCGCCTAAACCTCGCTCATGCCCACCCACCTCCCCCCCCCCCCTCTCTGTTTTCTCCTTCCCCTCCTCTCCTAGTGGCCTGCAGGGCCAGATAGACAGCATGCCTTTGAGAGGCTCTACACCAAAGCAGCAGCTCTCACCTGTGCCTTGGGCCACATCCATCGCGTGCAACTCTCAGCCTCTAATTAAGCTTCTGAAGGGAGCGACGGCTTTTATTAAGAATACGTAGATATGGAACGTGTAGTACAGACTGACTCCGTCTGAGTCCCTTCCTACTGGAGGGGGGCGAGGATGTTTTCCAAAGGAGGCCCACTGCCGGTATTAAGCTGTGTTCACTGTTGTTGTTTGTCTGGCACCTGTTAGGGTGGCTGTTACACGGTGTGCTGAGGGTGTGTGGGGTGTACTCGCGAGGGAGGGTGGAGGGGGGATCATTGTTGGGGGATGAGTCCTGCAGATGAGCCCCTCCGTAACCATGGAGAGCAGCGCAGCTGGAATTGCTATCTCCTTTGATATTGGGCTGCATGTAATGTGGAAAACACACCCCAGACCAGTTCCACTTCCTTCTCAAACGATAGGGGCTCGCATGCCAGCTGGCTTTAGAACCCTCCAGAGATTCGTAGTTTATTCCGCAGAATTCAACATGAACTATGTGAAATATTTCTCCCTTTTTTATTTTTTATTCAGAGGACTTTTTTTAAATCACAGAGATGATATCTTTGTTTTTGCTTTGGTTTTGTATCAAACCACAGGCCAGATCAGATGATGTGCTGTTAGGTGGTTTGTTCCCGGTCACTGCTTATGTAACTTTGCCACCTACAACTTTAGTGTCGGTCAGACGAACTTCGTTGTTGGCGTTTTCTAACACATCATCACTTGTAGTGTGAAATGTACATTTCACAGTTTAAGCTAATTGATCATCACTAGGGCCAGAACACAGCACCTCTACCTTCCGTCCCACCCTGAGAGCTTTTCAGCTTCAGGCCTTTGAGATGAAAGTGTAGATGAAGTCTGTCTAACTCGACTGTACCTTTGGAACATGTCCTATTTGGCGGGGGGTGGGGGGGGGCATGGTATGAGGGGTGGGGGGTGCACTACTGGAAGTACTTTAGACGTCCTTGCCAGCCTCCCTAGGGGGGCCTGCGTGTTGAAACAGACCCCTCCCTCCTGCCTGCCTCCCTGATCTCCCTCCCTCCTGCTTGCCTCCCTGCTCCCCTGATCTCCCTCCCTCCCCCCCTGCTCCCCTGATCTCCCTCCCTCCTCCCTCCCCCCCTGATCTCCCTCCCTCCCTGCTCCCCTGATCTCCCTCCCTCCTCCCTCCCCCCCTGATCTCCCTCCCTCCCTGCTCCCCTGATCTCCCTCCCTCCTCCCTCCCCCCCTGATCTCCCTCCCTCCCTGCTCCCCTGATCTCCCTCCCTCCTCCCTCCCCCCCTGATCTCCCTCCCTCCCTGCTCCCCTGATCTCCCTCCCTCCTCCCTCCCCCCCTGATCTCCCCCCCCTGCTCCCCTGATCTCCCCGCCCGTTCATCTCTCCTGCGGCGACGTCACTTCTCCTCAATAGAGCTGGCCCCCTCGTAACGAGACAAACATGGACTCGCTTTACAACGGTCAACACTAACATCAGTCTTGCACTCCCACAGTATGTCCTCTCAAGCTCTGTTTGTGTGTGCGTTCGTGTGTTCTTATAGAAAAAAAGCTATTAAGTAAACAACTTACAGTCCAGGGAACTGAATGAACTCCAATCAGAGACCCACCATCCACCTCTGTATCCAGATAATAAACCTTTAGAAGCCTTTCTCATGTCTGGCCAATAACTGATATGACATTCCTTTGTAGATCAGTAAATGTTGATAGCAGTTTATAGTATCTAAGCAAAGAAACACTATATTGAGCTTCGCTTTGTGTTTAACTCAGTTTATACTGAAGCAGTTTCTTCCCATACAAGCAGTAACTCACTTCTTAGTCATTCTTGAGATGTGTGAAGAAATGAACTATTAAACCATGTTTGTAAAGATGGCTGCCAAGCAAAAGGCAGCCCCAGGTGAGGCAGACTTGAGTCACTCTGCTGGAGTGGGCCCGAGGCAGCCCTGCTGCCAAGCGTCAGATTCATCTTTTTCTTACCAGAAGTCTCCAGTCTGGCCCTCCTGCTAGCTGTGCGTGAAGTCACTGCTGTGGTCTATGTATGTTGATGCTAAGGCCCTTATTCCATTTTCACTGTGGAAAATGTACTTGAAGTGTATCTAGTTACCCTCCGTTTCGCGAGGAAAGTTTGTTTTTTCAATTAAAATCCGCCTTGGTTGTTTGAACGATTTTTTGATATTTCAACTGCCAGTGTTGTTTATGGAAGCCATAAACAGCCTTCTGGAACAAATAGTTACAGCTCGCGCTGTACGAGGGCAGGAACTGTTGGACTGTAGGCCTTATTACATTTCTCTGTTTCTCTAACCTTTTGAACAGCATGACTCCCCAGCACCTTAGTGCATTTAAAAGCCTGTCGCGCTGCCAAGACCCACAGAGCAACAAAGATAGTCTCGTTCATATCGCTTGGTCTCAGGGTGCACCCGCTGAAACAATAAAGCTCTGTGGTGCCGCTACCGGCATGACTCACACACTACTTGTTCCGGAAGTAACCGGAACGGGAGAGAACGTCGGAGGTCTGGGATGACTAACTGCTGTCTCTGATGTGGAGAATCATCCATGTCACATTAAGTGGATGATTAAGAGCGCAGTTACTGCATCATATGTGGTGAAACATCCGCCTAGTCTGCTCTGTCAGGTGTGACTCTGTGTGGACCCTCCTCTACCTGTCATCCTATAGGCTTATCGGAACGACGTGCGCAGGATTGAAAGAAGCACCAGTGTTGTTCGTTTAGAGCTGCTAGGTGTACCGTACAGGACGGTGAGTAGGAGTGTCGGTCGATCGCTCTTATCCTCGCTGTGTGCTGCTTTCTAGACCAGACTGGACAGGGGCAGGGTGGGGGACATGGAGAGAGCGGGGTGGGGGACATGGAGAGAGCAGGGTGGGGGACATGGAGAGAGCAGGGTGGGGGACATGGAGAGAGCAGGGTGGGGGACATGGAGAGAGCAGGGTGGGGGACATGGAGAGAGCAGGGTGGGGGACATGGAGAGAGCAGGGTGGGGGACATGGAGAGAGCAGGGTGGGGGACATGGAGAGAGCGGGGTGGGGGACATGGAGAGAGCAGGGTGGGGGACATGGAGAGAGCAGGGTGGGGGACATGGAGAGAGCAGGGTGGGGGACATGGAGAGAGCAGGGTGGGGGACATGGAGAGAGCGGGGTGGGGGACATGGAGAGAGCAGGGTGGGGGACATGGAGAGAGCAGGGTGGGGGACATGGAGAGAGCGGGGTGGGGGACATGGAGAGAGCGGGGTGGGGGACATGGAGAGAGCGGGGTGGGGGACATGGAGAGAGCAGGGTGGGGGACATGGAGAGAGCAGGGTGGGGGACATGGAGAGAGCGGGGTGGGGGACATGGAGAGAGCGGGGTGGGGGACATGGAAAGAGCGGGGTGGGGGACATGGAGAGAGTGGGGTGGGGGACATGGAGAGAGCGGGGTGGGGGACATGGAGAGAGCAGGGTGGGGGACATGGAGAGAGCAGGGTGGGGGACATGGAGAGAGCGGGGTGGGGGACATGGAGAGAGCGGGGTGGGGGACATGGAGAGAGCAGGGTGGGGGACATGGAGAGAGCAGGGTGGGGGACATGGAGAGAGCAGGGTGGGGGACATGGAGAGAGCAGGGTGGGGGACATGGAGAGAGCAGGGTGGGGGACATGGAGAGAGCAGGGTAGGAGGCTAGATGAGGTTGTTATCTCTCCAGTCTCTTGTTTCAAACAGTCTGTCAGGAGGAGACAGAGATGTTAATGTTACCTCTCAACACAAAGAAGGAGGTCAGTGTTTGGCCGAGCCATCAGAGGAGCTTGTTTAGACGAGCCCAAGTAAAGCGACTGATGTTGACGCTCCGCCGGTCTGATGACAACTCTGTTATTCCAGATTTATACAACAGCGATAAGCTGCGCTGCATGGAGAAGGGAGGGAAGCCACTATTGGGAGGTGATGATTGGTCTAAAAGGTCAGAAAGAAGTTTTGGTTGGTCATGGTCACTGTATCAGTGGTTTTATGATGGCTGCGGTGAGTGTGTGTTGCGTGGCTCGTGCCATGTGATGCTGGTGTGTGTGTGTGTGTGTGTGTGTGGAGCTTGCCTGTGGAGCTGGGCTGATCTGAGAGATGCAGAGGCCCACCCAAGTGGACCAGCTTGAATGGACCCAGTGAAAGAATGCTGTGTTTTCCCTCCATTCCTTATCGTTTTATTGCTAGCTTCATCTTTTTGTGTGTGTGGTTATTTACTGTGGTAGACTATTAAGTTCAAGCGATCTGAGAGATCCCTCCCCCCCCACCCCTTCCGCCAACTGCAGGTGTGTTCACTAGACCAAGGAGATACGTTGGCTTGTCTACAAAGGCTCAGACTTAAAAATGGATCAGGAATTTCTGGTTCCACTTTATACTGACTCGCTCCTCCGGGAGTGTGGAAAATGCCACAAACCAACCGTCTAATCCACCCACTGTGACAGGGAAAGCTGTTGAAATGTTATGGCAGCATTGATGTTGGCGACTCCGCTAACTAACCCGCCTGTTTCTGCCTTCAAAGCGATTCGTCCTTACGGTCGCGGCCGTGAGTTAGTCCCACGTGGACTAGCAGGGTGAACGATCCCGTGTCGCTGGGCTGCTGGTCACAGGAGCCTGGTGCCTCGGGCCGTGACAGAGGAACGTGACTCGGGTGACAAAGTTCACAGAACACAGGAGGATTCCCAGCATTGTGGTCTTTCCAGCCCTCGGGATCCTCCTTTCATGTCATACGAGGTCACCTCTTTATGTGCTCAGGACCTCAACCACCACCCCGTACATACCTCCACACACCTTTTAAATACCCGTTCACACACACACTGACACACTGAGGGGTCTCCAGAGCTGCTGCCTGGAGGGCTGGAGGAAGACGGCTACAGAGGAAGTGCAGGGGGGCTAATGTGAGCCTGGTGAGCGACACAAAGGAGAGAGGGAGGGAAATTAGAAGGGGGGAGGAGAGTCAAGGAGGGGGCAGGGGAGATAGGGGAGATGGGGGGGGGCTGGGGGAGTGGGCAAGTGAGACCAGGGGAGATCAGGTTGCCGGAGGATGAGCTTAGTTGTTTGTGTGAATGGGGCAGGTCTTCAGCACCAGTGGGGTCTCCGCTGTCTCCCAGACCCTGAGGCCAGCTGCTGTACGCTACCCTGAGCATCAGAATGTCATTGTGGATGAGACCACATCTCATGAGCTCATGACGGAAACAAAGGTGGTGCTATTCTATGTAAAGCCAAGTTAGACCAAACTCCCCCCCCCCCCCCCCCCCATTTTAACCTCAAGCGACAGTAGACACATTATCCCAGTATGTGATGACCCTGGACGGCAGGCCTCAGAGGGCAGGTGGAGACTGTAACTTCTTCTCCATGCAGCATCAGCACCAGGCCAGTGTGAGTACAGCAGTCTTACAGTCTCCCCCAAACCCCGGCCTGCTGCTGTTTATGTGTCACCGGCGCAAGCGGAAGGGTAGACAGGGGACATGTCATTGAGGACGTGCCAGGTCTCTATGTGAGTGACAGTTATCTGGGGCTGGCGGGGGCCGGCCTTCAGAGCAGCAATATTAGAAAACAAGGGAGCGCCGGCGATAAATCTGGGTCTGCAGACGAGGCGAGGACAGAGTGGGGTATGTGGCGAGTCAGCCAGGAGAAAGCAGCAGAGCGTAGGAGACTGACCCTTTGAAGAGCACAGATTGAAATAAATATGCCAGCAGGAAATAACTTAAGGAGCCCCCTGGAACTGGCCCGGGACTGGTTTTGTCATCTGTCAGACGGCAGAAGAGACGGGATGAGGGGAGGACGAGTGGTGAGCGGACTTCCTGCCAACGCCGTTCTTCAGGATGTCTTTCTCCGAGGACACGGCTGCTATGGAGGGTTGAGAAAGCTCTGTTTACTGAAACACTCTCACTCACTGCCAATGATGGAGGGAGGGACAGAAAAGAAAGATTGAAAACATGGACATGGTCTGAGTGTGTCTGTGACTGAGAGTGTGCTCCCCGTGCCCTGCCAGGAATCTCCCCACAAACAGCAGCTTGTTGTCTCTGTTCCCAGAGTCTCTGTCCAACTTCGGAGCAGAGCAGCACAGTTCACTGCATACCTGGAGAGGCTCGCGGCTGTCTGAAGCACAACGCCCTACCCCCTCCCCTCTCTCGCTTTCTCTCTCCATTTTCTCTGTCCTACCCTCTCTCTCTCTCTCCTTTCTTTCTTTCTTCCCCCCTCCCTCCTTTCTTTCTCTTGTTCCCTCTCTCTCAGGGGAGGGTGTTTGTGCCTGCTTGTGGCACGACCAGTCCTGTAAATCACAGAGTGTCTCAGCTGGAGAGATTTATCTAGTGGGCACCCAAGTGCCCAGACAGACCAGCCCTATTATGCCCCAGAAGCACCAATTAAAGACAAGAACCATGATATCAGAGAGCGATAGTGATGACAGACCGCTGCTCTGTTCCCCCAGTCTGGTTCCCCAGCTTTCATCCCCTTTAGAACCCGACGGCTATGACGAGAGGGAGAACAGGAGAACAGCTCAAATCCTCGAGGATATGATAGAATACCGTCTTTGTGGTACAACGGCGCCCTGTGTTTTGTTGTCTGAGGCAGAATGAGCGGGCCTGGAAGATGGCTCAACATGTTTTTTCCCTTCTGTAATTATGCCCCAAATATATTTTAATGAGGAATGATGTCGAAATAAATGTCTTTAGCGCACGGCCATTTTGTTCTTTTGTGTCTTTTGAGGATATTTTGGACCGCCGGCTGGGTTCCCGTGTCCTCTTAAACAAGCTTTTCCACTGGCGCCCAGCGACGCAAACAAGACAGGCAGTAAGTTAGTGCTTGCCCTGGGCATGGTTCATCCAGGCTGGCCTGTCTGCTGCTGACGTTCAAAGACGGCCTGACTCTTCCTGCTGAGGTGCCACCGGGCTGTGAAAATACAAGCTCTCCTGTAGCTGGTCTCTGCCCATCTCACAGGGCAGCCTCAGGTCAGCCCTGCACTGGGCCTGTGTGGGTGTGTATAGTGCGAGTACTGTATGTGTGTGTACAGTTTAGATGTGTGTGTCTGTGTTGACGCGTCGTGTCTGTCTGTGGTGTCAGTGTGTGGTAGGGCAGGTAGGAGATATGAATGCCGAGCCCCACGACCTTAAGCCTTTTAGCTGCCTCTCTCTCTCCAGTCTTAAAGA
Organism: Osmerus eperlanus; assembly: GCF_963692335.1. Classification (NCBI taxonomy): domain Eukaryota; kingdom Metazoa; phylum Chordata; class Actinopteri; order Osmeriformes; family Osmeridae; genus Osmerus; species Osmerus eperlanus. The sequence goes on from NC_085036.1 coordinate 10,354,128, forward strand.
CTCCATTATTTGACATAATCACTGTTTTTGAGGCGTTTAGCAGATCTGGGTGTTGGACGATTCTTTTATCCCTGCCCCAATTAAATTGTTAATTGCTGTGATTTACTGGGTCTGACATTACCACCTAACACACAGACAGACATGCACACACACACAGGTATTCATGGTGGTACTGTTAGTCCCAGACAGTGGTGTTGTGAGGGGGTGCATGGTGGTACTGTTAGTCCCAGACAGTGGTGTTGTGAGGGGGTGCATGGTGGTACTGTAGTCCCAGACAGTGGTGTTGTGAGGAGGTGCACTGTTTACCTGTCCACCTCGGTGGTTTCCTCCGGCGGCTGTCTGAGACAGGGCAGAGAGTCCGGCTCCTGTGTGTCTACTGTCTACACTGGAGACATTCTTACCCTGATATCACTGCCCTGCGCCCAACAAAGATGTTGAAAGCCCATATTGAAACAGGGCTGGGAGGGAGGGGTGGAGGGAAGAGGGGAGGGAGGGAGAGGAGTTAGATGGACTTGCCTCATAAATCTGCTGTCGTCAGTTGGCCGGAAGCCTTGGTGTATCCTGAGTGTAGAGAGAGAGCGAGCAGGTGTGAGCTGTGTGTGTGTCTGTGTGTGTGTACACAGTGTACAAGGGGAGTTACTGACTGTAGAAAACACTTAGCGAGGGTAATATTTGTAGTGCATACCCTTGTGAGATATATATCAAGAGACACTGTTTATGTTTTGGGCGGCTTATTTTCAGGGTAATCTGTGTATCTCGCAACTGTGCAAGAAAAAGGGTTTCGTTTTTGTAGCCGTGGCCCCTTGTATTTTTGTCCTCGTATCTCGGCGGATCACTGGGCGATAAGGAGGGGTGAGGGGGGGGGGAGGGGGAGGAGGAGGGGGGAGGAGATCAGTGACTTCAAAGCGGCATGGCAGCATTCTCCCGGCCCGGCCTGTTTACTCTGCTCAGTGGAGTCTGCATTCCTGCCTCTCATTTTTCCATGGCATTCCAAGAGGAGCTCCGTGCTCCTGGCTGTGTGCCGAAGGCTCAGCGACCCCCCCCCCCCACACACACACACACACACACACTAACCCACACCCCCACCTCCCATATCCCCTCGCCGCCGCCATTAAAGCGAGTCGGAGCCAGCCCTGCACACGCAGCACGCGGTAGGGTCACATGCACCAGGGCGCCACGGGAGACCAGTTAGGGAGGAGGAAGAGGAGGGGGGACATAGTGTTATGCTTGGGTGCTCTCCTCCTCTTCATCCTTCCTCCTCCTCTTCCCTGCCTGCTGTTCTATAAACAGGGCCAGCCGATATTCACAAATCGACTGAAGAACTGTCTACTGCTGGAATGGTTGTGTTTCATGTCAGCTAGCGTGGGGCGGCGTACCTTCCGCGGCACCATGAAACGTTGTGAAAATAACAATTTAGCTTCTAATTAGAAGCCACATAGGGGGGACGTCCTCTTCTGATTTGGTTTCTGTGTATTTATGCCAGGGGTTGTCAAGGACGTTGTCTGAAGCCTGGCCACGCTCACATGCCGAAAGAACAACAAGATCATCCAGGCCTTCATTTAGGCTCCATTTAATCACCGTCCGCCTGTTATGACTGCCTCTCTCCTCTGCTCGGCCAGGGTGATTATGGGTTTCCCTGCGGAGCGTGGGGATGGAGGGAGACCCTGAGTCAGGGAGAGGCAGGGAGAGGCAGGGAGAGGCAGGGAGAGGCAGGCAGAGGCAGGGAGAGGCAGGGAAGGAGGGAGAGGCAGGGAGAGAGCTCATGTGAAGGAAGACGTCAGCGCCTCAGACCAGGCGGCTGTGTTCTCCTCCCACGCCCCCTTCTTCTTCTTCCGGTAGCTGCACTCGCCTCCAAGGCTCGGGATTGCCAACGCCCGTGACGGTGTTCACTTCTACACCGTGCCGTACAACAAGTCGTATTTGACGCCGTTTTCAGGCCTAGCATTGGTCCATAACTTCCTTATTAGATGGATGGAGCAGCGGAAACTGAAAAGCCTGTGAGATCAAGTGGGATGGTGTGAGTTGACGGGTCCAGTCCAATAGAAACCTGATCTCGTCAGTCTCCAAGTGAGAGGCAGAGCCGGAGCATTCCACATTAGGGCCTGGATCCCCCAGACAGTCTGCCTGGCTCATGTAAACCCCCCCCCCCTCTTCCCAGACCTGAACCTGCCTCTGGGCAGAGCTGGAGCCGTCGGAGGGAAAGTCTCAGACTGTGAATCATAGGAGATCTATATTTCCACCCTCTCCCTTCTCTGGGAGATGAACACGTGAAGCTGGGCTGTTGGAGCTGGAGGGCGTGTGTGGCGCCTGCTGCTTTGGGAGTGCGGTCCGCGAGTGGACCTCCACCGTTCCCGTTGGGGAGTCAGGTGGCTGAGCGGTGAGGGAATCGGGCTAGTAATCCGAAGGTTGCCAGTTCGATTCCCGGTCATGCAAACTGACGCTGTGTCCTTGGGCAAGACACTTCACCCTACTTTCCTCGGGGGGAATGTCCCTGTACTTACTGTAAGTCGCTCTGGATAAGAGCGTCTGCTAAATGACTAAATGTAAATGTTCCCAGCCGATCCTCTGTGCTTGTCCACGACCCCTCCCGTGAAAAGAGAGACGTGTGGGAGACGGGGCGTACAGATGGCGGGGTCACATGGGCTGGGCTGAAGGAGCAGCCTGAGGAGAAGGAAGGGGAAGGATTTGATTTCCTGTTCACGTACGGCTACGAACTTTGACCGAAAAAAAAAAAAAAAAAAAGTATTGCAGGAAAGAGGGGTTATTGTGAAAGTGCTTAATCCCCCAAATAAAAGAGGGTCATTAAAAGCACGCCCGACAGCCCATCATTTTATTTTATTTTTTTATGTGGACGTGTGTAAAAAATGCACCTGTCTCTCGTTAAAGGGTAATGTATTGAACCATGCGTGTCATCTGCCTTAAGAGGGAGGTGCTTGGAGGTCGCTGTGGACTGACTGTACCCAGCAGTGATGTCAGGCTGGGGCTTAGGAGCCTGGGGCTGCAGACTGAGCAGCTGGACTGGGGGCCGAGTGCAGACCTAGACTGGTAACCAGGGGTACACTGAACCCCCCCTCCCCCTTCAGGGTGGCACCAGGGCCTGGGCTCTGGAGCAGTGCATGCTGGGTCATGGTGCGTTGGCACATGGGCGTCTGGTGTGATGTGGCCGGTGGTTAGGGCTTTTTTAAGGGAGAGGAGGTGGCACAGTGCGGCAGGGGGAGAGCGCTCCAAAGGCAAGGCTGGTCACAGACGGCATGTTCCTCAGATCCACCCAGTTGGAGCTGCAACGTTTTCCATATGCCTGCCTGCCTGCTCGCTGCTGCTCCCTCCCTCCTGTACCCCTCTCCCCCCGATCCCCTCCCTCCCCCTACCCCGCTCCTCCAACCATCCCTCCCCCCACCTCCTCCTCCCTTCAGCTCCCTCAGACAGATTTCTTTGGAACGGGTCACATGATTTAAGAGTTCTCTGAAGTTTCCCCTTTCCCCCACATAGTCTCACAGTGCCCCCCCCCCCCCCCGCCCCCGCCCCCTCATCCCCCTGCGCCGAAAGGGCCAGGAGAGGGCTTGAGCGACAGTGATTGACACGCGGAGATGAGGAGTGTCACGCGGTGATGTAGTGGAACCTGAGGCCAGGGGAGGCCGAGGGGAGGCAGAGGGGAGGCCGGGCAGGAAGCCTGGAGGACGTGAGGGCCCCGTGTCTGAGGAAGAAGGATCACCGCAGCACTAAAAAACTCACGGTTACTGAGCCCGGGACCTTGTGTTGACAGGGAAGCTCTGTGTTTACGTTAACCTAGAGCTTTGAAATAGATAGCTTGGCTTCAGCCCGGGGCTGGTGGAGTTCATTGAGTGTGGGTGTAGGTGTTTGTGTGTGTGTTTGTGTGTGTGAGAGAGAGAGATATGGGAGTAGGGGTGAAGGGGACTGAACCTGTGGTAGAACCGATTGGAGGACACAGGTCACCATCGGCAAGGTGTCTCCATGACGATGTGCATGTCATTGACACACTGGACAGAAGGGGTCAGTGGAAATACAGACAGGCCGTTTAGGTCTGTCATTCCTCAGTCCGTGTACATGTGGTCGTGTGTTTCCCCTGGAGCTCCACAGCGTGAAGCAGCCCCCCACGCCCTCTGAAAGTTCTCCCCGGCCTAGCTAGACACGTCCCCCGCGCACTAAACAAGGACGCTCTGGGGTTCTTGATGAATTTGGAACGGTTGAATCTGGGTTTTCTCCACAACGAGTTTGACCTTGAATAGGGACAGTGCTCCTGCTCTCATCTCCTGCCCCGCGCGTGTGTGTAATGTCGGGTACTCTTCGTGGACTACAGTGATGGCTGCTGCTGTGGGCAGGCTGGTCAGGAGCCAGGTTGAGCTGGCGCTGGCTGTTACCCTGACCCACTCTGACGTTTAGCCTCAGTAGAAGGTCTGGCATGTTTCAAACATCAAAGTTGAACACTGTAAACTGCGAATGGTGACTGTAATTATATGATAAGGTAATAAAGACCACTGCTCCCTCTGTGTGTGTGTGCAGTGTGTGTGTGTGTGTGTGTGTGCAGTGTGCGCAGTGTGTTCGTGTGTGTGCGAGCGTGAGCGAGTTGGCCCACTTTATTTCCTGGGGACGCAGGCAGGTCAGTGGTGCAGTAATGCGTGTCCCTGTGACTGTCCTCGCAGCCCCTCTGCTGTCCTGGCTGGGCTTGCTGCCTGTGGCACCCCCTGCTGCCTGATCCCCGCAACTGCACCTACCCCTATTCATCTGATTGGGGGATCTGGCCCAGACCTTTAACACTGTACTTGTAATCACAGCAGAATCATTGTTAAGGGTGTCTCACATCACTGGTGATGTTCGTTGTTAAAAGTGTCGTTTGTTAAAAGTGTCGTTTGTTGAAAGTGTCGTTTGTTGAAAGTGTAACATGTGATGTGTGTCTCGCCGGCGCTGTCCTCTGGCTCGGCCTTGCGGTTCTTTCTTCTCCTTCTAGTCCCTTCCTCAGAGCACAGAGACAGCCTGCCCGACCCCAGCTCATTCTCCCAGGAGCTCAGGGAACTACTTTAAGAAAGCGCCTTGGCAGATTCAAGGCTGCTGGTGATTATTCTGGCCTCATTATGGTGTTGTGTTTCCCCCGAGTCATTCAGTGTGGTTACGGCTACTGGATATTGGGCTGACGCTCTCAGTGGGGGGGGGGCAGTCTGACGCACCTCTTGTTTTGACAGCGCCAAAGCGGTGATGTCTTCTGTTTCTTTGCATTTGTAAGGAAAGGCAAGAGCTGCAGAAGCCTCTCTTTCAGAGGCATATTTGTATGTATTTGTCCTTGGATTCCTTGACTTGCAATACTGGGTGATGCACTGTAACCTTGACGATGGAGTCGCCTACTACTGCACAAACCATGGCTTGATGTTTATGGTTTATCGGTAAAAGCTTTCATTAAGAGAACTTAATTGTGGATCATATTTACTTTTGCTATAGATGTAAATCACTTGTGATGAACATTCCAATGTTGTCTATAATGATGATTTATTGTAGGGCAGTGTGTGTTTGCATGCGTGTGTCTGCGTGTGTGTGCGTGTAGGAGCTAGCTCCGGGTGACTGTTGGTCTGTGCTGTGGACACTCTTGACATTTGGAAAAGGATCCTGTGCCCCCCCCTCCCCTATGTGCCCCCCCCTCTGTGCCCCCCAGGAGGATCCCTGAGTTTGAGCCCCTTGCTCCCTCCACGGTGTTGAGTTACTACCCCTGCAGGCTCGCTGCTCACACACACACACACACACACACACACATGCATACATTTCAGAAACTCCAAGACTTCCTATGGACATAGTACCTTTCTAATGCACATTACTAATGAATTATCTCCCCCCCCCACACAGACACACACACACACACACAAACAGGAAGGGGACATGAAATTCAGTGTTCAGGGGAAGTGTTAGTGTTTGAACTTGTCTAATCATCTCAGTCTCATTGTGCTTGTGTCTATTAGCCGAGACTGGCCTGAGAGACTGGCCTGAGAGTCTGGCCTGAGAGTCTGGCCTGAGAGTCTGGCCTGAGAGTCTGGCCTGAGAGTCTGGCCTGAGAGTCTGGCCTGAGAGTCTGGCCTGAGAGTCTGGCCTGAGAGACTGGCCTGAGAGACTGGCCTGAGAGACTGGCCTGAGAGACTGGCCTGAGAGTCTGGCCTGAGAGTCTGGCCTGAGAGTCTGGCCTGAGAGTCTGGCCTGAGAGACTGGCCTGAGAGACTGGCCTGAGAGTCTGGCCTGAGAGTCTGGCCTGAGAGTCTGGCCTGAGAGTCTGGCCTGAGAGTCTGGCCTGAGAGTCTGGCCTGAGAGTCTGGCCTGAGAGTCTGGCCTGAGAGTCTGGCCTGAGAGACTGGCCTGAGAGTCTGGCCTGAGAGTCTGGCCCAACTTCAGACACACTAGCAGTAACTCCCCTAGTCCTCTCTGCTTTCATCCCTTCCTTAATCCACTCAGAAGATTATGACCTTTTAATCCAGCCTCCGGTGTGTGTGTGTGCGTGTGCATGTGCGTAGAGACTCAGGTGTGTGTTTGGTGGTGAGTCTGGCCCTACAGCCGGGCCTGTTGTACCAGGCTCAGAGATAAAGAGGGAGAGAGAGCGAGAGAAAGAGGGAAAGACAGAGTGCGTCCGTCAGATTGAAGAACCCAGCTGTGACTGGCTGAGGCATTCTGTTGACTGGCTTCCCAGCTTCCAACTGGGTTGGAACTCAGAACGCAGGCCAGGTCAGCGAACACATATTTTGCCTGTGTGTGTGTATTTGTGAATGTGTGTGTGTGTCTGGGCATGTGTGTGAGTGGTGCTAGAGGCTGAAGGCTGGGTTAGTAGAATTCTTCCTTGACGTACACTAACTTGGCAGGCTTTCCAGGGCTTCTTTGAAACGGCTGATCCACCCCCCCCCCCACCCCCCCACACACACAGATTTACATGATAGAGGAGCCACATGCTGTACATGAATTCCTTTCATCTCCAAATGAACTAGGTGGCTCACTTTGAACATTTCGACAGTTTGTGCAGTATTTCCCCAGGCGAGGTTTGGCGGGTGGAGCGGGGCAGTAACTGAACGTTAGTCTGATGAGAGGTGCCCTTCGGATCGCTCCTGTAACGCACTCTGACATAACTGCCTGGTCCTGACTCCGAATCCTGGCAGCAGAGGAACAAGAACGCCCCCTGCGCCATTCACCCCTCACCCCACCCACCCCCCTCACCTCTCAACCGCCCACCCCTCACCCGCCCACCCCTCACCCCACCCACCCCCCTCACCCCTCACCCCTAACCCCATCCACCCCCCTCACCCCTCACCCCTAACCCCATCCACCCCCCTCACCCCTAACCCCATCCACCCCCCTCACCCCTCACCCCTAACCCCATCCACCCCCCTAACCCCACCCACCCCCCTCACCCCTCACCCCATCCACCCCCCTCACCCCTAACCCCATCCACCCCCCTCACCCCTAACCCCATCCACCCCCCTAACCCCATCCACCCCCCTCACCCTTCACCCCTCACCCCACCGACCCCCCTCACCCCTCAACCGCCCACCCCTCACCCGCCCACCCCTCACCCCACCCACCCCCCTCACCCCTAACCCCATCCACCCCCCTCACCCCTAACCCCATCCACCCCCCTCACCCTTCACCCCTAACCCCATCCACCCCCCTCACCCTTCACCCCTAACCCCATCCACACCCCTCACCCCTAATCCCATCCACCCCCCTCACCCCTAACCCCATCCACCCCCCTCACCCCTAACCCCATCCACCCCCCTCACCCTTCACCCCCCCCCCCCCACGATTATTGGCAGTTGAAAAAAGAAGAGAGAAGAGCCACAAGGCAAAGGGAGGGAAAAATGATTGACTTCTCACCACAGCTACTATTTACTTAGACTTTTTTTCCTGGTTGTGTGTTTGTTTTCGAGACTGTTAGATTCTTCCCTTGGAGTATTTTTGGGGGGCAGAGTTTGATGGAGCTGGAGAAAAATGTCTTTAATCGTGGCTACAAAGGACTGGGAGGACATCTCCGGCCTTTACACAGATATACACAGAGGAGTGACCATTGTTAACAGACTAGAGGGAACTGTTTGTGCGCCCTGCGGTTTCTAGTCCCTGTGAAATGGAGACTCAGTGATTCTGGTTCCCAGGACCCTTTTTTTCTCAGGCCCGTACAAAAACCATATGAAGATGTTTCAGTCTGTCAGCCGTTTATACTCCAACACAGTCTGCTGCTGACTGGCCAATGTTACTAACAGGGACATGTGGACACTGTTCACGGTCTTCTGATTGAAAACAGAGATGGCGTATCTATAAAAGAAGATAATACCTAGTCTTGTAAGAAAAGCTGACACTAACAACATGTTGTCAGATATGGGGTTTACAGTGTGCCTCTCTGTCTCACACACTGACTAGACAAGACTGAATCCTCATGTTAAATTCAATGTCTATTATTGAGTATTTTTCACTAGTTGCAAATTATTTCCAAACTTTTGCATGTCAAGGTGGAATAAAGATCCAAAGGAGATATTGTTAGAAGACTGCATGACATAGAAAACATTAGACAAGTCCCATGAAATCAGTTTGGCAGAAGATCTATCGACAGAAGAATACTTTTTACATTTTCCCTAAACCTATAGTATGGCAGGGTGTGGTGATGGCGGCAGTGAATAGTAAGGTCATTTTTATTCTTTTTTAATTTATTTTTTGATTGCTGCCAAGTTCCGCTGTGGGTCTTTAATTTGAGCCTAGTAAACGTGGACTGGTAAAGCAGCTGGCAGGCCAGACCAGATAAGGCCAAGCCAGAGGTAGCATGCAGGCCAGACCAGGCCAAACCAGACTAGAGGTAGCATGCAGGCCAGACAAGGCCAAACCAGACTAGAGGTAGCATGCAGGCCAGACCAGGCCAAACCAGACTAGAGGTAGCATGCAGGCCAGACCAGGCCAAACCAGACTAGAGGTAGCATGCAGGCCAGACCAGGCCAAACCAGACTAGAGGTAGCATGCAGGCCAGACAAGGCCAAACCAGACTAGAGGTAGCATGCAGGCCAGACAAGGCCAAACCAGACTAGAGGTAGCATGCTACAGAGTTTTACTGGTATTTTTATTATCACTCCTGTAATTCTCAGTGAAGGATAGGTGTGTGTGTTTGTATACAGTGTGTGTGTGTTTGTATATGTCTACAGTGTGTGTTTCCAGCTGTGCAGTTCAGTTAGAGCACACTGTCCCCCTCAACCATAACAACTTTCTGTAAATACTGTACAACATGCTAGCTGAAGAAACCGGGACTCGTTTTGTTGTTGAGTTTGTTTCGGGGACGCAGCAACCGTAAAGGCCTGCAGTTGTTAGGGTTAGAGTCCAAACCCTCTGTGAGTGCAAGCTGTTCTTTAATCATCAATGTTGTTGTTTTCATAGTTGCGTTGCCAACACGCCATACGTTCTATCATATTAATCATTCGGGGCACGTGTATCTTCGGTTCACTCCTTCGTGAACTGGACCCACCCATGCGTGAGGTGGTTAACTGGGATGTTTTTCTCTCTCTCCTTCTCTCCCTTTCTATGTCTCTCATCCCTCCTCTTCTCTGCTCTCTCCCCTCCCTCTCCTCTCCTCTCTTCTCAGTCTCTCTCTCTCCTTCTCTCTGCTCTCTCCCCCCTCCTTCTCCCTCTCCTCTCAGTCTCTCTCTCCCCTTCTCTCTCTTTCCCACTATGATGGACACACATGAGCCCTGCGTGATGCATGACGTCAGTCCGTCTTGACTGGGGTGCCAGCTGTTGATGTCACCCCTGGGCCTTTTTAATTTAGGGATTTCCGCTTGGGTGAGACGAGGGGGAGTCCTGTGACCTCAGGCCACAGCCACATGAAGAGGCCTGTGGACTAGGCTGGGCTGGGCTAGGCTGGGGCGGGCTGGGAGGAGCCAGGGTGGGCTGGGTTAGGCTGGGTTGGGCTGGGCCAGGGTGGGTGAGGGTGGACCGGGCCAGGCTAGCCTGTGCTGGGGTGGAGTGGGCTGGTCCGGACCGGGCTAGAGTGAACTAGGCCGGCAGGGTGGGACCAGGTTGGGTGATGTGAGAGGAGAGGAGAGTGTGGGTGCAGCTGAGAGAATGATGAGTTGTAATGAGGCTTAAGTATGAGTTTCCTCACACACACACACACGGTGGCATCTGTGCGTCTCCACCCCTTGGTGATGTCATGGGGACAGGGTGGCTTCCTCGAGTTCCGTGCGACCAGCTCGCGGCGGCGGCACTGACAAACACGGCTGTCACCCCTCAAACCCTTAAACACAGCCTTTCACCAACCATCCAGTCCTTGTCAGAAGGCATCAAATAAGAAACCCTTATTCCTTCGGTACTCAGGGATCTGAATAGAGAACATCCTAACCTCCTCGCAGTTCGTTCTGTGATGATGCCGAGGGGGCATTCCAGGCCTCAGAGCCACACCTGACAGCCCGCGTGTCATTCTGTAGGTGGTGTATTTTGTTTTACGGCCCACTGTAAACCAGGCGGCTTGGCTTGACACCTTTTCCATAGATTTATTTCTGTAGCCTGTGATAAGGGGAGCTGTTAGTCAAATCGGCGCCCACATATGAAGGAAGTGTTGAATACATCAACCGTACGCCATCGATATAGAGAGACAGAAGCAGGCAGAGTGAACCAGCACGGCGTCCTTTAATGGTGGGAGACGGAGAGCCGTTTGGTGTCCTCGTTCGTGCTCCTCACACAGAAGTTCTTGCCCTGCTGGCGGGGTCACCTCAACCTTGTGCCATCATGTACACAGTGTGTCTACTCCCACGGTGCAACGACGTGACGATGTCCCCGCAGCGCCGGTGATGAATGTGTTGCGAGGATGTGAGTGCTGAGCGTGGTGGTGCCGGGGCCTCCCTGACGGTGTGTCTCTCTCCTGTCTCCCCCTGTCCTAGTCGCACCCTCTGTCCCTGTGCAACGCCAGCGAGGACGAGCGCCAGGAGAGCGACTTCATCACCATCGTCAAGCTGGAGCACAAGGTTCCCCGGTGTCAGTCTCTGATCAGCAAGGTGAGACGCGCGCACACACACGCACACACACACACACAAACACGCGCACACACTGCTTTTTTGTTGTGCCAAGGGTAGAGGATCCTTGGGACCACAACGCCCCCCCCCCCCCCCCCCCCCCCGCCAACTTGAAAAATGACCCCATGTGCTTTTGAATAGAGATCTGGCCAGATAGCGGCTTGGCTCTCTCTCTCTCTCTTTCTGGCCCCACCACGCTCTCTTAGATCTAGACTTAATGGAGGAGGCTTAGAGGAATCGTTGGCAGGTCTTGAATGTGATAGCAAGGATGCTGGCGATGGCTGTGATGTTCCCGGGACAGGGCCCCGGTCTGGCAGGGGTTCCTGTCCTGCTATGTGCCCGTGGCACAGCGCCCCTGCTTCCTGGCTCTGGATGTGAGGGCAGGGAGGCTCCAGCTGTCCCTGCCTGTATCCTGACCAGCAGGAGCACGCAGTTGTCGCTCCCTGTCTCGGCCTCTGCACAGCCAGGACAGATGCAGCTCCAGTGGCCAGGCTCTGGGCCTGTGTGCTCGCTCCTCTTATCTACAGTGTGCACACTGCAGCTCGAAGCCAACCAGGAGCAATACATCTTAAGGATTAGGCATGAAATAGGTTCTATCATACTATTTTTTCCACTTTTTTTATTTATTGAATCTCTCAAACTTTTCAGTGTAATTGAGTTACTCAACCTACTTTACAGTCCTTAAAGTGAAGTCCTCCCACCCCCTCTGCTGTTCCTACTGGGTTTACTGAGGAGCAGGTGGTGAAGGACTGTCCCTCTAACCCATCTCTAAACTGCTTTGAATAAATCTTTATTGGCAACTTTTTGTTGTGCCCTAAACACAACACTCTGTCTTGCCCTCATGCTAAAGCGCCCTCGAACAAAAGCTGTATCCACCGGCAGCCTCTCTGTCCTGGCAGATAGGCCTGGAGATCAGGGAGAGATCTGTCTTGTTGTTTTGGTGTAAGTCTGGAAAGTATGTGTTGCTATAAACTGTGCTCCAGCCACCTGCGTCCTTGTTTTCCTTTGTGAGATTCGAAGGCTTCGGGTTTTTTTCTGGCCCATTTCAAAGGTATTTTGCATCTGCAGAATAGTTTGCAGGATGGGATTTGAAAGGAGTATGAATGAAATGTGGATGCACGGTCTAGTCCAGGTTTGGCCAGCATCGACCTCGTGTTCCAGATCAACTTGTTTACAGGGTGGCCCCTCCCACACATCGACAGATACTCAGACTGCCACAGCGGCCTCATGTTGCACCACACGCAGCTCAGAATAGACCTTTAAGCAAACAAAGTCAAACTGAGACTACAGAGGATAAGGTTTCATTGTTGTCCTGTCTGTTTTTATTTTGGTTTTCCGACTTTCCTATCCCTGGCGACATGGCGCAGGCCAGGGACATGCCAGATTCCTTTCCCGATTTGTGGCGACTTTTCACCCAAACGTCCTCTAACCTTTGTTCCGCGGCCTGGACTTGACGGTTCTTCTGAGGCACTCCGAAAGCCAGCGTTGGGGGAGATTACAGACCTCTCATTATAATCAGATTTGATCTCTCAAGGACTGCGTTCTCTTCTAAATGTAAATCTCGCTGACACAGCACATTTACCAACCGTGTAGAAAATAGCTGTCGTTGTGCAGTGCTCTTCCTCTCGTCTCAGTCCATGTCTTCTCCAGGAGATGCTTTCTAGGAGGTACAGTAGGTCTCTGGAGCTTTAGTACATTACATTTACATTTAGTCATTTAGCAGACGCTCTTATCCAGAGCGACTTACAGTAAGTACAGGGACATTCCCCCCGAGGCAAGTAGGGTGAAGTGCCTTGCCCAAGGACACAACGTCATTTTGCACAGCCGGGAATCGAACCTGTTCGATTCCCGGCTGTGTAGTACAACACATAGGAGTTTGAAAGATGACTGTGTATTTGTTTTTGGGGCCGGGTCTAAGCCAGGGTCATACTACCTAGTAACAGACCTCACGGAGCTCTACTACCAGGAAATCTATCATAGTCTACACTGTTTTGTCCTGTTGTCCCAGACCCAGTACCCAAACAATATGACCGTAGACTATAAAAGATTCCCAGGAAATATCCATAACAACCAGTTGGCCTTGTCTGAATGTTCTACCTAGCAACAGTTTGTCTATGAATGAATGAATGAATGTTTTGCCTTGTAGACACAGTGGAACTGCATGGACTGAGAATGTTTTGGAGCCAAAGCGTGAGCTTTCTCAGTTTAGCCACAAAGCTCTGTTGTATGAAACAGCAGGTAGAAGAGAACATCCCTCTGAAAGCACCACTCAGAGCTCCCAGAACGTTCCGGGCCTTTGGTCCGTGCCCGGGCTTGTCGGCTCCCATAGAATGTGTTTCTTATTGATTCACCTCTTCTAAGATGAAAGGATTTCTAGCTTGATTGTACAGTAATCCTGGTATAAAAGCAGAGCGCTGTGTGTATGTGTTTGCACACCGGCTTGTTTGTGTGTATCGATGCTACGGTGTGTGTGTGTGTGTGTCTCAGGGAGGTCACAGGAAGAGGAGCCCGGGTGACAGGAAGTGCTAGAAAACAGGGGAAATCCGTGGAAGGAGTAATAAATCAGGACCCCCATGACAGTGTTTTTGTCTTCTCCTCTGATAGTTACCATGGTGTGTGTGTGTGTGTGTGTGTGGTAGGGAGGTGACATTGACCTCAGGCTGTTCCTGTCTGGTGTTGTGGAGGCTGAGTAAGGGCTGACAGCTCAGTGTGCTCCTGGCCTGTTTTCCTCCAGTAGCTAAGGTCTAACGTCTAGAACTCAGGGGAGAGGAATCAAGACAGAACGCTGGGGAACATCTGGAAAACAGGGCCGATTCGAGCTTCGAGGGAAATGCAAAAAGCAGCAGGTACACACTCTGACATCTCGGAGTGAAATGTTTCGGTGCGAAGCAGACTCCTGGATCGTCTTTGATTTTTCCTCTGAAAGAAATCCATCAGTTGGAGACGCCTTCCTAGAAAACCGTTATCAATGATTCCCCGTTGATTTGTTGTTCCTGTAAGCCACTCTCTTCCTTTTGGGTTACAAAGCCCGCTCCCTTCCCCCAGAATGGAGACAGGGCTTGCTCAGCAGGTCACCAGAGATGTTTTAAGCAGACAGCAGCTCTGTGGCATCGCCCTGGTGTGCTGACCCCTCACTGACAGCCCCGTCCACCCCCTGTCTGGTCCTGTCCTGGCCCCGACTCCTCCTGGCCCCCCTCTCAGCTCTCCTCCAGATGCACCCCCCCCCCTCCCCCTCCCTGGCCTGCCATATGGACGCACCACGGCCCAGAACTACTTTATGCACCTTCGGTTCCTTTTTAAAACCTTTCAGGCATACTGAAAAACACAGAAAGAGAGAAGCGGGGAGCGGGGGAGAGAAAAGCCCGCCCTGAAAAAAAACAAAAAACGTTTGACCGCAGAGATCTGAAATTGCCTTTGCATACACCTGTATGAAAGGATAGGAAACCATGTGGTGGGACCTACAGGGTCTGTTTTTCCTGTTTCTACCTTGTTTAGTATGAGGTCAAGATAACAGTGCCCTTCTCTTCCCCACTCCCTCAGAGAGTGCGCTGTGTGTGTCATCTCCGCTTTCATGTATCAAGCCTTTCCCTCCTTGTGAATTCGTCTGACTGAAACGTTTGTCTGACTGTGTTGACCTCACTATCAAGTATTAGACCGTATGAATGAAATGAATGGGGAGTATTGTGCACTGCCAACCACCTCGAATATTTCTACTGTTGTTACCCCGAGCTGTTGAGAGAAGCTGTTTTGCTTGAGCTTTTTCAAACCCCTTCCACCCTGGGCGATGCATGCCTTCCATTCTCTCTATAGAAAGGGAAGGTTTAATAACTAATCACCTCTTTATGTGTGTGTGTGTGTGTGTGTATGTGCATCTGTGTGTCTGTGTTTCTGTGTGCGTGCGTGTGTGTGCATGCGTGCGCCGGACCCCAGTGTGCCTTTCTTCCTCCATTTCCTCTGTTTCTAAAGTTAAACTGAGCTCAGCTGCACATGGAGCTCCAGGGGCCCTGAGTGTTTAACGGCAGCTTTGCTGTTAACTGACAGGCTGATTGATTCTCCTCTCATATCAGCTTTCCAGAGGCCGTGAGTGTGTTCATGCGGTAGGTAGGTAGGGAGGTCGGTAGCTAGGTATCACAGTACAGTAAGCAGCAGGGGAGGAGGTATTTTCCCGACCCAGTGCCTCTGTCTCTCCCGCTGCCTCCATAAGGTTTACGAGCTGATATTATCAGGGAAGCGCCGGCCACACTCATAGGCCTTTTGATAAAGCAAAACAATGGAGACCTTTGTGGAGGCCTTCCCCCCTATCCACCATCATTCACACACACACACACACGGGTACACACACAAACACACGTGCGCACACACATATACGCGAGTACACGCACACACTGGTACACCCACGTACACATGCGCGCAAGTGCACAGAGACACACCAAACACACACGCACGCTGCCAACATCAGCTGCAGTGTTCTCCACAGTGAGCCTCTCCACGGTGCCAGAAGAACAAAGTATTCCAACAATGTGGAGGAAGGAGGAGCAGGCTGGGGCCTGTGGTTTCGGGGAGGAGGTGAGGTCAGCCTGCAGTGCTGCTGCTGCCCTGCCTGGGCTGACCTGCTCCCTGCCAGGGGGCATCAACCTGACCCTAGCCTCCACACTCCTGCTGCTGTCCGCCATGCCTGTCGGGCCTGTCACGCTAGCATGCTAGCTCTGGGGATTCTGTGGAGAGGAATTTGGGAAATGTTTCGAGATGAACTCAAATGATTGTTGGCTAGCTGAGTTGGATGTTGTTGACATTGTCGATTTACATAGCTTAAACTAACTGTGTTTCCTTTGGCATACAGAACTTTCGTTGGTCAGTTTTTTTTATTCCAAAAGCCACCCAGACAGTCATCCAGTGTTTATGCTTTTGTGAGAAGGACATTTGTGTGTGTGTGTGCTTGTGCGTGCGTGTGTGTATAAAAAAGTGTGTGTGAAGACCAATGTAGGTTAAACCGTGGTAGTGAGCACACACACGCAGGCGATACAGTAAACAATATTTGTGCCATCGGGCTGTCTAGAGGGGCGTGCTGTGTTCCTCTGTGAAGAGCAGGATCCAGTTGTTGAGGCTCTCTCTGAGGCATCTGCTGCGTTTGAAGTCCAAGGCCAGGCGCGCGGGACGATAAGTCTTCCGCTGTCGTCACGGAGGCTGCCGAGTGCATTCCCGTGGGAACAGGCCAGAGGATACTACAAGGGGAGTGGCAGCTATGTCACTGAAGTCCACATCTAGCCTCAGTGACACGTGGGTCCCCGTTTGATTCATCTACTCACATCCAGGCAGGAAGAAATGATCACCCACAGTTGTGTAATTATACACATCATCGGGTCCATGTTTCTGTATTGATTTCCGGGGAGCAACAGAAGTGGTGGTGTTGGTGCCTAAGGTGTGCTGTTCCTCCAGTCAGCCCCTCCCTCGGTGACTCACACTTCCCTACGGTCCTGGATCCTCGGCCGTGACCCAGCGATGGCCCCAGACCCCAGGCGCACACAGCTCCTCGGGAGAATGAACTCAATCGGATTTAATCGCTGCATCCAAACTATGTGAAAGCCTCCAGTGAGGAGTGCTGTGATGTGAGGCCCAGTGAGGAGTGCTGTGATGTGAGGCCCATTGAGGAGTGCTGTGATGTGAGGCCCAGTGAGGAGTGCTGTGATGTGAGGCCCAGTGAGGAGTGCTGTGATGTGAGGCCCAGTGAGGAGTGCTGTGATGTGAGGCCCAGTGAGGAGTGCTGTGATGTGAGGCCCAGTGAGGAGTGCTGTGATGTGAGGCCCAGTGAGGAGTGCTGTGATGTGAGGCCCATTGAGGAGTGCTGTGATGTGAGGCCCAGTGAGGAGTGCTGTGATGTGAGGCCCAGTGAGGAGTGCTGTGATGTGAGGCCCAGTGAGGAGTGCTGTGATGTGAGGCCCATTGAGGAGTGCTGTGATGTGAGGCCCAGTGAGGAGTGCTGTGATGTGAGGCCCAGTGAGGAGTGCTGTGATGTGAGGCCCAGTGAGGAGTGCTGTGATGTGAGGCCCAGTGAGGAGTGCTGTGATGTGAGGCCCAGTGAGGAGTGCTGTGATGTGAGGCCCAGTGAGGAGTGCTGTGATGTGAGGCCCAGCCCTCAGTCCCCAGGCGGCACCGAGTGCTGAATGAACGCAGCCTCGGCATGAAGAGAGGGCAAACTTGTTGCTTTCCTTAATTACAGACTTTGTTTTGCAATGCCTTTTTTTTTCTCCTTTCTTCTTCCCCTCACTCGCTGCTACGACTACTGTAGGAATAACAGTGTGGATGAGGACAAGGGGCCCTTGCTGTCACTTTATACCTGAGTCGGCCGTCTGGCTGTCTCCCAGTTTTATAGCTATTGGAGGCTGGATGGCTGGAGGTGTGAGTTGGATATGTGGACCTGTCCTTCAGGCTGCGTTCTGGTGATGGCAAGAGGCCAGGGCATGAAAGTGAGGTCTAGCTGCAGGCCTGGCTGAGCTGTGGTGTACTGTACCTGGGGGGGGGGGGATTAGAGAGCCGGGGAGCAGGCTTCAACACAGGGCAGCTTTTAGTGAGGACCTGCCTGCTATTGTAGATGCAGAACAATGAGAGGAATACTTCAGGTTTCCCTCCTCAATGGGGAAGTGCATTCCTGGCTTTGTGGCGCTTCATAACAAGTGGAGCGGTATGCGTTTCGCCGCCGTTTCGGGCGGGGGGGGGGGGGGGAGGGAGTATTTTCGCCGCTCAAAGTAAAGAGTCTGAGAGCAAGCATGCCTTCTGTTATTCCCATGTAATCTGCCTTTTCAGGTGTGCAGGTGGCATGGAGAGAGATGGAGATGGATCATGGAGAGATAGAAATCTGAGCGCGACTGATGGAGTAAGCTGTTTGTCTGAGAGGTGCTGGGAGGGGTGGGGGGCGTTGCAGGTGATGTTAGAGTGGAGGGGCGGCTTTAAAGGATGAAAAGGGTTTGTGTGTGGGTTGGGATGGGTCGACCTCGGGATTAGACGGCTGGGCGTACGGAACGTCTGGGTGGGGGTGGCGGGGGGATGGGCAGCGGTGAGCTCAACTCTGCGCTAAGGGGAGGCAGGTGCACGGGCGATCAACTTTTATGGATGGCTCCTACTTGAGAGGGGGAGGTCCTGTGAGGGTCAGTCAGCATGGAGCTGGCCAGTAGCTCTGCAGTGATCCAGCCTCCTCCCAGCCCCTGCTTCACCCCACACCGTGTCACCATGGCGATCCCCTGACCCCGGGGGAGTGGGAAGAAGGTGGGGGTGGGGGTCGATGCAGGTCAATGCTAAACAGATGTCACCTTCAGGATCAGCATTGTTGCCATGCGCCAGTCCAGCAGGGAGCCTCAGAATGTACCGGAGCGATCAGTCCGTCGTCACGACGGAGCGATGACAGGGTGTACGTGAGACCCGTGTTTAGACGCGACGGAGAGTCGAGCTTCGCCACGGGAACTGAGCGTGCTGTATACAGTACATACATTTTATTTACGGAATTTTATTGCCAGTGTAAATTTCGGTTGCATGTTTGGAACGGTCAGGATGCAGTGCAAGAGGAAACATCTCTGTTCCATGGGCAGTGTGTTTGATCAGCCACACAGACAGCCTGCTCGCTCTCTCTGTCGGTTACCTACAAAAACGTCCAACATACTGATTAGAACCTCTGGGTTTTAGCAGGGTTTATTATTTTTTTTCAAAGGACATGTACCGTGTCTCACCCATGCATGCACACGTGTACCAAACACACACACGCACGCACGCACACACACACACACACGCAGCCTTTCCTTTCTGATCTTTACAACCTGTCAGTAAGTGTCTAATTTATGTTCACCACAGCCCCTCATTGGCAGCTTTATAATTGTCGCACATTAATATTCTGGGGCCCTGCCAGCACTCCTCCAGGCTCTCTCACACACACACTCTCTATCTCTCTCTCGCTCTCTCTCTCTCTGCCAGCACTCCTCCAGGCTCTCTCACACTCTCTCTCTCTCTCTCTCTCTCTCTCTCTCTCTCTCTCTCTCTCTCTCTCTCTCATACCCTGTATTTCATTTACATTCTCACTTCTTTTAGAGGAGATGGAACATGCTCCACCCCAGAGGTGTGTGCATGACTACAGATCATCAGCTAGCTCCAGTCTTGGACTTGCTGCCGTTGGTGCCTGATAAATATAGACTCGGAGGTGCTGAAATAGCTCATCAAACTCCTTCCTCAGATCTCCAGGCATACAGCGAGAGGAATGTCTGCTTTTAATGGTCTCCTTTTGATTGCCTGCGTGTTCTGTACTTTTGTCTATAGATGAGTGACAGCTTGTTTCTTCTCTCTATCTCTCACGTGCACACACACACAACTTCCCCCACTCTGTTCCCCCCCCCCTTTTCCCCCCTTCCTTGAGATGGTCCTGGATCAGCATTGCTAGCACATGAGAGGTGGCCGACGTGTCTGAAAGCACACCCCCTTTCCCCTCACTCTCACAGCAGTAGCTGCAGGACTGGTGGTGGCAGAGAGCAGGGCTTCTTCTGGTCTGCAGGCCGATTTGGGTTTGTTGACAGCACGACCACACAACTTCTAAATGCAAACAGTGAGACGTCTTCAAAGCCAGGGAGCAGCAGGCACTTCTCGGAAAAGCTTGTGTGCGTGTGTGTGTGTGTGTACGGCTTGTGTGTGCGTGTGTGAATATTTATGCGCGCTTGGATGTTTATCTGTTCTCTGAGCTCGGTTCCCCAGACTTGAAGAGGCTGCTCCTTGTATTTTGGAATGCAAAGTGTTTACGTCTCAAGGCGTTCATATTAGCGTGGCGCATCTCTCACTTGTCACTTCAAAGGGAGCGACTCGGGGTCAGGGTTTCGTCAGCCTGTCTTCAGCGCTCCGAGAAGACGAGCTGAGAAAAATGTTGCTCTAAATATAGGGCGCTGTGCCCAGATTACACACACACACACTTACACATACACAGAAACAGAGATGGTGCCATTAAAGTAGATGTTAAAATGTTGTTATTAAAATACCTGAATCCCAACCGGTTTGTCCCATTAGAAGATACACCTCTAGCTGGTTGTGGTAGGCAGTAGTGCTTCAGGGCTGTGGTGGAGCTCGGGGGAGCAGCTGGGCTGGACTGGGTTGGGATAGGCTAGGCTAGGCTGGGCTGGACTGGGCTGGGCTGGACTTGGCTAATGTACTGTAGGATGGGTTAAGATGGCCTGGGTTGAGTTTAGCTGGACTGGGCTGGGCTATGCTAAAACGTGGCTAAAGGCTGGGCTGGGCTATGCTAAAACGTGGCTAAAGGCTGGGCTGGGCTATGCTAAAACGTGGCTAAAGGCTGGGCTGGGCTATGCTAAAACGTGGCTAAAGGCTGGGCTATGCTAAAACGTGGCTAAAGGCTGGGCTATGCTAAAACGTGGCTAAAGGCTGGGCTGGGAGTGGTCAAGGCCAGGAGGAGGATTCCTAACAAACACGTGGCATCTGTCTTCACACTTATAGAGCTGTTGATCTTTTTAGCACAGTTCAGGGTTAAGGTCATATACGACATGTTAAAAGTCTTGTAACAATCTGACTGCGCTATACATGTTATATGGCCGAGTGTCCCGAATGAATGAATGGCTTTTATTGGGAAGTCAGTTATAACTGCTCCCTGTCTCTGGCCCTTTGATCTCTGCTGTGGAGCCTGGTCATGGCCTCAGAGGAGCCTGGTCATGGCCTCAGAGGAGCCTGGTCATGGCCTCAGAGGAGCCTGGTCATGGCCTCAGAGGAGCCTGGTCATGGCCTCAGAGGAGCCTGGTCATGGCCTCAGAGGAGCCTGGTCATGGCCTCAGAGGAGGGTTTCAGGGGCCTAGAATCACCTGCGGAGGGATTACATGTGGAGGAAGACTGGGGGGGGGGGGCGGGGGGGGGGGGGGTGACATGAGTGTAATACTGGACTGTTGGTTCCCTGGCTTGGCTTTGAAGGCTTTGTATGGTACATGATAAGAGGCTCCTGGTTTCATGTTGAACATGCTCACGTAGCTGGTCTCACTCTGAGACACCTCTGTGGGCTGCTCTGTCTACCTGTGGCAAAGCTGTTAGGGACGGTCTCATAGAAACTGTCCTTGTGTTTTGCTCCAGTTTGGTCTTTGTTGACCTCGTGAAACGAGAGACTAAAGCATAGGGCCTAGTCAGATCTGATCTGTCTCCAGGAGACCTCTGATGACGATGATCAGAGGAGCTGGATGGCGTGAAGTTCTCTATCCTGGTGGAGGGCAGAGAGACAGTGAGGTGGTGTAGCCCACACCAGACCAGACTTGATTTTATTATCTCCCTCGTCCTCTCCCTCCCTCCTCTCCCCTCCCTCTCTCCTCTCCTTTCTGTCCGTGTGTGGGGCAGTGCCTGATTCTCATTGTGCAGGCTGGCTCATCAGCTCCCTTTTGAGGGGTGCATTAGAATGTTGTTTTTATATAGCAGCAAGCAGAGGCATGCTGAGCTTCTTTTGAACTGCTCTGTACAAACAGATGGAGGTTTTTACGCTGCCTTTATGAGATTAAGTGAAACATTCCCATAAAAAAATACATTTCCCTGTGCCCCTGGGCCTCTCTCACCCTCCCTCTCTCTTTCTTGCTCCCCTCCCTCTCTCTCTCTCTCTCTCTCTCTCTCTCTCTCTCTCTCTCTCTCCCTCTCTCTCTCTCTCTCTCTCTCTCTCTCTCTCTCTCTCTCTCTCTCTCTCTCTCTCTCTCTCTCTCTCTCTCTCTCTCTCTCTCTCTCTCTCTCTCTCTCTCTCTCTCTCTCTCTCTCTCTCCTCGTTTCTTTACATCCAGTTTGCCTCAGGCCTGGGCAGAGGCACCATGCTGTAAGCACAGTGAACAGTAGACCAACAAACATTTCCCTAGACAGACAAACTCGGCGTCTCCCAGAGATTAGAGCAGAAAGACTAGCAGCTTCTCCCTTCACTCTGGCTACAGGTTGTTGCCAAGAAAACTGTCTTGGAGTCTTATCTTGGGTTGGGTTTGGATATTTTCTATCCCCCTCTTTAAAACAGTATGAGTTGAGATCCTGCAGAAATATTGTTTTGGGGATGAGCAGCCCAGCTGTGTACACCACACTGTACCAAGACTGTGAAACTGATAACAAGGATGGGAGCAGATACTCACAGAGGCCTTGTGGATTTTTACTGCTTCTCAGTTCCTCGCTCCTCTGTGTTTGCCTCACATAGCAGGTGTGTGTGTGTGTGTGTTTGTGTGTGCGTCTGCATGTGTGTGAGTGTCACACGGCTGGCGTGTAGGTTTTTATGTGTGCGTGTGTTTGTTCTGTAGAAAGATACAGCTTTCAGAGCACAGCGTGTTCCAAGAGGGAATTCCTGATGGCTTACTAGAGCTGTTGAATGAGATGGAGGGCTCCGAATGGGAACAGGAGGGAGGGAGGGAGGGAGGGAGTTACTCCAAGACCTTAGGAGGGGTGGCAGGTTCTCACTAACAGGTCTGATTAAAAAAACAGGATGCGCTCTGAACACAGGAACATTATCTGCCTCTTGAAAGGGCAGGAAAGGCCTCTAATTGGCTTCCCCTGTTCTCAGCCCTGCCACTCCACTGGTGAGAGAGGCTATCAGGCCCTCTGTAGGGCCTCAGCACAGTCTCTCTCTATGTCTCTCTCTTTCCCGCTCTCTTTTTCCCTCTCTTTTCCTTCCTTTCTCTCTCTGTCTCTCTCTCTCTCCCACTGTCTTTTATTCTAGAAGAAAGCACAGTTTCTACCATAATCAGCTCTAAAGGAATGTAGCAGCATACTGACATTCTTGTAAAGAGACATTTTGGACGTTAAGTATCTGACTTAGATTTATTAGAATTTTTTTTTAAGAGAAGATTCTTGGCTCCGGTCACAGATCTCTTGATTGAGTGCAATACAAATAATAAAATGTTACAAGGCCTCCCTGGAGCTTGGTCGTGTTTAATGTGGCTGAGCTTCTAAGACTCTGGAGCGGTGAGAGACAGGATGAAGCGACAGAAACGAATGTTTCTGATCTGATGGAGATACGAGATGTGGAGAGGATGAGCTGAAGCGGTTTGTGTTTCAGTGTAAACAGGGTCAACCGAACATGCCTTTCTGTACACCTCCATTTCTCTCAGTTCCATCTCTCCATCTCTCTCTACCTCTCCACCTCTCTCTACCTCTCCATCTCTCTCTACCTCTCCTCCTCTCTCTACATCTCCATCTCTCTCTACCTCTCCATCTCTCTCTACCTCTCCACCTCTCTCTACCACTCCATCTCTCTCTACCTCTCCACCTCTCTCTACCTCTCCATCTCTCTCTACCTCTCCACCTCTCTCTACCTCTCCATCTCTCTCTACCTCTCCTCCTCTCTCTACATCTCCATCTCTCTCTACCTCTCCATCTCTCTCTACCTCTCCACCTCTCTCTACCTCTCCATCTCTCTCTACCTCTCCATCTCTCCATCTCTCTCTACCTCTCCATCTCTCTCTGTTGTCCAGCACCAGACAGCCCCAGCGTATGCACCAGCAGACACACCTCTGGGCCATGAAATGTGTTATGTATGGTGCTGTGCTGTGTTGAGGCCTAAAAGGTGTGTGATACATAAATCTTCGTTTCTTGGCTCCATCAGCGGCAGCAGGTTTACCCCCCCCCCCCAACACACACACACATACACACACACACACACACACACACACACACACACACACACACACATACACACACACATTCACACAACCAGCACCCCCAGCCCTGCCAGAGTCATTGATGTCTGTATCGGGGATGTTTTTGACAAGTGACAGTGTATCAGATGACGCTGGCCTTTCTCTCTTACCTTGTGCTTTGCATATCAAATCTGTGTCACAGACACAGCCGAGGCGACGTGAGGGAGAGAGAGAGAGGGAGAGAGAGAGGGAGAGAGAGAGGGAGAGAGAGAGAAAGAGAGATGGGGAGCTTTATTGAACACTCAGTGACCCCAGGGTTGGAACACAGAGAACAACACAAACCTCCCCTAGCTCCATACCTGCAGCCACTATTCAGTTCACTATTCACTATTCTTTTTTTCCAGTGTAAGCCTCTGGATGAATGTGTGGCTGAGCCAGGTTTGTGAGTGTGTGTGTCAGGGTGGGAAAGGGCTGTGTGGAAGGGGGTGGGGGGTGGCTGGTGGCTGGCAGTCTATGAGTCAGGCCCCCTCCCCCTTCGGCTAGGTGCTCCTGAAAGCATAGACTAGAGTCTACCTGCCCTAACACGCCCCCTCCCCCTCTCCAACCACCCCCCACCCTCCCACCACTTGCCCTACATCAAAGCAGTTCTGTGAGTAATGGATACCCAGCGGGCCCACGCCCTTTCCTCCTGCAACTAGCATGGCTACGACACAGCCAGCGCTAAGCTCTCTCTCTCTCATACACACACACGCTCGAACACACATCCACACAAGTCAGTAGGCTGCATCCAGGTATTCTACTTTAGCACACTTTGAGGGCTGGCAAGCTCAAAGCTTGACTACTGAAAAATAAATCATGTCCTCAGAGTTCAAAGTTATAGTTTGGATCGAGTTTTTGTGTTTGTAATCTTGAAGGCTTATCTGCCGTTGACACTGTGGACCACACAGAAGAGATACTGTACTGTACATGCAAGTCTGTTTCACCTTCAAGTCCTGGCAACCACCTGCACCTGTTCCCAGTGCTGGCAGACTGGATGGCTGTTACTGGACTGTGTGCTTGTGTCCCAATGATCCAGTAATAGTTCCAGTGTGCCGGGCAGGAAGGAGAAATTAAAGAAGAGAGAGAGAGAGACAGAGAGAGAGACAGAGAGAGACAGAGAGTGACAGAGAGAGACAGAGAGAGACAGAGAGAGACAGAGAGAGACAGAGAGAGACAGAGAGTGACAGAGAGTGACAGAGAGAGACAGAGAGAGACAGAGAGAGACAGAGAGTGACAGAGAGAGACAGAGAGAGACAGAGAGAGACAGAGAGTGACAGAGAGAGACAGAGAGAGACAGAGAGAGACAGAGAGAGACAGAGAGAGACAGAGAGAGACAGAGAGTGACAGAGAGTGACAGAGGCTGAGAAAGAAAGGCTTCCACCCTGTCCCAGACCTGTAGGCCTCTGACCACTGGACCCTGTCATTACCCATCAGCCATTTCAGCTCCAGAGACTCTCTTTCTTTCTCTTTCTCTCGCTCTCTCTCTCTCTCTCTCTCTCTCTCTTTCTTTCTTTCTTTCTCTCTCCTGTTATCCCCACCTCGTATCTTTCTGCTCTCTCCACTCTCCTCTCTTCTTTCTCTGCTCTCTTCTCTCTCCTTCTTCCACTCTCCTCTCCTGTCCAACATACCTGCACTGTAAACACATCTAGACATATGCAGACTGAAAGGCTTCAAACACATGGATGTACACAAATAGACCAGGTATAACTCTTTGGACAGGCAGAGTGATATTACATTTCTCCACCCTGATATTCCAGACCTGATACTATCTGTGCCCTTACGGGTGTGTGTGTGTGTGTGTGTGTGTGTGTGTGTGTATCTGCCAGAGTCCCAGGGGTGTAGGGAAGCCCAGAGAGGACATCCAGAGCATAGCGGCTAGCTCTGTTGCCAGGTCATATCTGCTACCTCTATCAGGGAAAATCTATTGAAATAATTTAACACCACAAAAGGTCACAGGCATTAATGGATTCCACAGCTCACGTCAAACAAGAGGTTTTGATCGCCGCATGAACGGTCTACTGTGGTCCTGGAACAGCTGTTGTTTCCCCATCTTCATTGATTATTAGATTTGATTATGTAGAGCTATAAAACTCCATGATGGCTCATGTGCAGGGTTGTTTGGGACCAAATGCCAGATCTTATCTACTGATCCAATGTGTCCTGTCATGTTGTATCTCGCTATGGTGGATGTCTTTAACCACAGAGCTGGATGTTACCCATAACGCCATAACAAAGTTGGAATGTTGCTACATTTCTCTTTGGCTCTCATTTTAATTGCCGTGTTTGGGTCTGAATGTAGTTTTCCTTTGATAGATACGCAGTAAAGAGCTAAATATATCTCCTGTGAATCATGCCATAGCGGGAGCTTTTTTAAAAAAAAAATCAGTTTCCGGGTCTGTGGGTTTGTCAGAGCCATCAGGAGCAGACTGTATTTGGTCCCCATAATGACATAATAGAACCACACAAGCCAATTCTAAAATATATTCATGATTCTCTCCTGAAATGGCTGCTGCGGTCCTTCAGTGGGAACACTTAGCAGTTCTGTGGTGGAGGCTATATAAAAGACGTGTGTGTGTGTGTGTGTGTGTGTGCGTTTGTGTGCGTCAGTGCTTAAAGGACCACAAGTACTGTTTTTCCTTCATGTATAACCAGGATTAGAGGACGGCTGGGCCTCATGCAGAGCTGGGACCATCATAACCTCAGGTATAGCGCGGTCCCACATGTGCCATTACCTCTCGCACACGTGCTTCACTTACATTTCTAATTAGATGACAGCCTTGTTGACGTGCCAGGCGCTGGGCGCCATATCAAAGAGACATCTGACCCCGTTTTGACACCGTGACCTTTGAACCCCATCCTCTGACACACAACGTTTACAGCAGCACGCTAGGCATTCCCAGGAAACGGAGGAGGGGGGGGTGGACCTCTTTGACAGTTTGTGACAGCCTAAGGAAATGAGTATGTTTCTAGTTATGTATTAACTTTCCATTTTTTGTTGTTTGAAGTGATGTGAGTTCAGAAGTACGTTCCTCCAAGGGGTTTTCTCATTAACTTGTGATTGATGGACCCAACGAGTGATGGCTTCACCTGAATTTGAGTGTGATGGTTTTTGTGGATGTGTGTGAGTTTACACGTGTCGGGGTGTGTTTGTGTGTACAAACTATACAGTATACGTGTGTGTGTGTGTGTGTGTGTGTGTATGTGCGTGCATGTGTTTGCCGGTTGGCAAAGTCCTCTCATGTGAACCAGAGAGGCATTATTTATTGCAGTGTTTGACCTGGGAGATCAGTTGTTCAAGCTTGCGGCTCCTCTTCAATTAGCCAACTGGCAGATAGTCACATTGGAATGCCCACTTTCAGAGCACAGGTGTTGAGACATTTATGAAAAGACTGCTGTTTTCTTATTTTTTCCTCTAACCGTTAGCAAGGTTTTAGTGATGGTTTGAAAGCATCTCTTTGCTTTCATGGAACACAATTACACCAACAACTCTCTTTGAGCCAAAGCAAACATTGACACTTTGACAGGACATGCTTCATGGCACCTGTAGTGACTGAGAAAACTCTCTTCAACTTTCTACTGTTTCGCTGTTCCTGTGCTCAGGATCACTAACTCCCACATTCCCCAGCCCTGCTAAACGGCCATGTTTGTTTGGGTGTGAAACTGGAGAGGGTACACTAGGGACCTATCGTCACCACTGCCCCTTCTCTGCCCACCCCTCCTCTCTCTCTCTCTCTCTCTCTCTCTCTCTCTCTCTCTCTCTCTCTCTCTCTCTCTCTCTCTCTCTCTCTCTCTCTCTCTCTCTCTCTCTCTCTCTCTATCTCTCTATCTCTCTCTCTCTCTCTCCACCTCTCTCTATCGCCTGACTCTCCCCACCCCTTTCCTTCCAACAGTCATGGAGGGCTGGCACCTGCAACTTCTCATGTGTCTGCTACCCCCCCCCAACCAGAAACACACGCACACTCACTTTTTGCACATTTCTACTTTTTCTCACACACATTCTGTCCTTTCTGATTCAGGGTTGCCGTATGTTTGAATGCTGACCGACGCACAGTTAGTAATGCTCTCCATAGCCCTCTGCCTAGAGAGCTGTGGGATTGTGTAAGGGAAGGTCTGTACTTTGGCCCCCAGTGTCGAGACAGGGAGAGTGGAGTTTGACTGCCATCTAGTGGTAGATGTTTAAATCGCATGGCACAATAAGGATTAAAAAAAATCAGTTACAAGGCTATTTATCCCTTTCCCTTGAGTCATGATGTGTGATTGTGAGGATTGTGTGTGTTAACTGTGCGGACCCTCCTGTGTGGTCTCCCTCAGGCTCACCTGGCGCTGGAGAGAGGGGCTCAGGCCATCATCTTCGACGTCTCGGACGACGCCAACGCTGCTCTCGAGGTGAGCAGGAGAGATCTGGCGCCTCCCCCAGCAGAACAAGCACCATCTGCTCGACCTCACCCGTTCCCTAACCCCTGTGCCCTTTCCCTTCTTTTGTCCCGTCGATTACCTTCCCCCCACACACAAACACACATAAACACACAAACACTAACATACACACACAGTTGCATTCACAGTCATATGAAGACTACCTTCCCCACCCGGTGGTGCTGGTCGAGGCTGAGAATGCAGAGAAGCTGATGGGTCTGGTCAACAAGAACGAGGAGGCCAGGGTCCAGATTGATATCATAAGGGAGGTCCCCAAATGGGTAAGAGCTGTTTTCCTTTTTCCCCCTCACATAGAACATGGGATATCAAAACCCCGGCATACTTCTTCAACCTGCACTTAATTCAACCAACTAGCTCCACCACACCACCAACCTCCAGTCCCCCCGCAAAACACCGACTGCTGTATCCGTTATAGGAAGGGCCCCCCTGGGACGGGAGGGGCACAGGGCTGCTGTGTGCTGGGCAGGGGAGGAGTGGCAGGCTGGGTGGTTCCGTGCCGGAGGAAGGCTGTTGACTCTGGGTACAGAGTCGGCTTTAGTTCTCCAAGTGTTCTGTAACCACGGGCCTTATTGTCCAGAGCTGTACACACCCGCCTGGCCCGTGGTGCTTGGTGGACGGGTGACTTCCCTTATCAAGCAGCCTGATGACTGATGACTGTTTGGGTTCAGAAAGTAACACATTTCCTCCCTCTCCTGCTCCCTTTCTCTCCTCTTCCAGCCCCATTACGATGTTGGGATCCTCCTCACTATTGTTCTGGCCATCCTGACCATCGTCCTGATCTTTGCCTTTCGCTACAAATGCAAGTCCAACCGAACCTGGGTGAGTGACCGCACGCTGACCACATCCTGTGCACACACACGCGCCGAAGCGTCTTCAGGACGTCGGTGAGTCCCGTCTTCAGCTGACCTCCCCTTTAACGGTGGCCCGCTGCTCTCCTCCCCCCATCTGACCCCACTCAGGACTCAGTCCACCAGCAGACCATGCGGGCCATCGGTCGCCTGGAGACCCGGACGTACAGCTCGGGCTGCTCGGGCTCCCAGCGCCACCGCGGGGGCTGGGGCTCCGCCAGCTCCAACTCCAGCCCCGTGTGCGCCATCTGTCTGGAGGAGTTCCTGGACGGACAGGTGGGTGGGCGGGAGAGGGAGGGAGGGAGAGAGAGGGGTGGATGAACACGTGGATGGATGCATAGTGGGGGTCAGATGGCTGAGCGGTTAGGGAATCAGGCTATTAATCAGAAGGTTGCCGGTTCGATTCCCGGCCGTGCTAAGTGACGTTGTGTCCTTGGGCAAGGCACTTCACCCTACTTGCCTCGAGGGTAATGTCCCTGTACGTACTGTAAGTCGCTCTGGATAAGAGCGTCTGCTAAATGGCTAAATGTAAATGTATAGTGAGACTGTGAGATGCAGGCTGAGGAGGGGTAGTTCTCCCAGTTGAAAGTGGGTTTGTCTCCAGG
Organism: Osmerus eperlanus; assembly: GCF_963692335.1. NCBI lineage: Eukaryota > Metazoa > Chordata > Actinopteri > Osmeriformes > Osmeridae > Osmerus > Osmerus eperlanus. Next base: position 10,383,692 of record NC_085036.1, read on the forward strand.
ACCTGAGGATCATCTCCTGTCGTCACGAGTTCCATAAGGAGTGTGTGGACCCCTGGCTGCTGCAGCATCGCACCTGCCCCCTCTGCATGCACAACATCATGGGTAAGAACCACAAGTTCTGTGTCGTGTGAGTGCGGTAGTGTGCGTGTGCTCATCATCCTGTTCTCACTGTCGCTGTCCTCCACAGGCACAGATCTAGCGTCACGCCAGTCCCAGAGGAGCCGAATCCAGCAGACCCCAGAGCACAGCCAAAACTTCCTGCACCCCCACTCCTACGGAGGTCCCCACAGCCACGCCTACTCCCCGCACGCCATCCCCTTCTCCATGAGGCCCCACTACCCCCGCGGCCCCTCGGGGCCCTACCCCTCCCTGGGACACTACACCGGCTCCCCGCCTTCGGAACACCAGACCCTGCGCTTCCTCCCCAGCCGCCCGCTGGGTTCCGGCTGCGGTTACCACCTCCCTGCGGAGGTCCCTGGGAGACCCCACAGGGTGGGGGGCGGCTGCAGGCCGGGGGGGCACTACGTGGCGCGCCGCCCTTGCCACGGCTACCGCTCGGCCTGCCCCGCTCAGCGCAGCGCCTCCAGCTCCCGGCTGCATCAGCCGCCCTCCTCCGCCCCCCAGGCCCGCGCCGCGGGGGCCCCGCACAACAGGCAGGACGAGGGCAGCTGCTCGGGGGGGAGCTACCACACGGAGCGTAGCGGCTATCTGGCCGACGGGCCAGCCAGTGACTCCAGCTCCGGGCCCTGCCACGGCTCCTCCAGCGACTCGGTGCTCAACTGTACCGACGTTTCCCTGCAGGGCGTCTACGGCAGCTGGTCCACCTTCCGCAGCTCTCTGAGCAGTGACTATGACCCGTTTGTGTACTACGGGCCCGGGCCCGGTCCTGTCAGAACGCCACGCAGGAACAGTCTGGAGGCCGGGGCCCGGCCGAGGTCTCTGGACTCGGTGGTGAACAGAGGGGGCTGCCCTGAGGAGCAGCAGCAGCAGACAGTGTTCAGCCACGTCCACTACCACCGCCACAGACACCACCACTACGAGGAAGGGGAGCACGGCCAGGGCCCAGGCAGGGGCTCTGATGAGGAGCAGGGGGCTACGGCTGCATGCCCCGCCCCAGCTCCGGACAAGGACTCCCCCCTGTGCCCCCTCAAGCACAGCCCCTGCCACTGCCCCATAGTAGACCCCATTGACAGACCCATCCCTGTGACAGAGGACCAGGACCATGAGCCCAGCCCCCCCTCAGGCCCTCCTGTTCTGTTGCCCCCTGGCCCCTTACAGCCCCCTCCACCCCCCTGCTGCCACCAGGCCCACGGACCCCCCAACAGGAGGAGCGGCCGGCTGGGAGGCTGCGTGATGGACGGACCCTCTGTGCGTTTCCATCAGAGCCTGGACCTGCAGGACGACTGCAGCATCCACATCCACTACGGCCAGGGACCAGGTTACTGCTGCCCCCCGCCGCCCGAGATGCCCCCCGCCCTGCTGCCTGTGCCTCTCATCCTGGACTCGGGGGCCATAGAGGACTGGCCCTGCTGCGGCGGGGCCCACGTGGTGTGGCAGAAGCGGGTGCAGCCGGCCCACTCGGAGCCCCAGCTGCCGGGGCCCGGAGCCCACATGGACAGGCCCCGCTGCCGGCTCCACCACAGCCCCACCACGGAGCGCAGCATGGACGTTTGTTTATACTGCCAAACGTTACACCATCAGGGTGGGTGTCCCAGTCCTGCACGTTAAGGCTGCCGTCCACCCCTCCCTAGTCAATCTGCTCACCCTCTCCCTTTCCCTCTCCCTCTCTCTCTCTCTCTCTCTCTCTTAACAAAGAAGATATTCCCCCCTCCCAGTTCTCCCCGTTAAACAATTAGCCTCTGAACGAAGAAGATACCCCCCCCCCCCCCCCCACTCGTGTACAGTGTATATATTCGGTGTTTCCTTTTTTTTTATATGGTGTTCCAGTTTCAATTCTGTGTCGTTTGACTCATGATTCCTTTGAGTTTGGGGGTAGATGAGTGAAGCTGCTCTGCTCTCTCCACAGGATCAGAGGAGGAGTCTGGCGTGTGACGCCTTGCTGCATCCCCAACGTCACGCTGCTACAAAGGAGCCGGAATGGACAAACATATCGTCGCCTCGTCAGCCAGTTTTCTCAAGTCTTCCAAATAATTCCACATCGCACCTGCTTTTAGACTACAGTTCCCAGCCTCTCCAAGTCCTCAGAGCTCAGCTGTCTTGCTAACAGTGATCAAAACGAGGAGATTGTGTATTGACTGATTCGAAAGTTAGTTTCCACCATCAAATAAATCGAGATAAGCACAAATATGGACTTCAAAGTCTGTGTTGGAAGTACATTATGTCAATATGTGGTTCAGAGGTTGGAGGTTAGTCTTCACAACGTGGCTTCACGCCGAGGCAGAGACAGGGAGGTTTCCTCTCGAAGCAACATTCACATGACAAAGGGGAAATGTGTTTTGTTGTATATCATTCAAAATCACAGGAAGAATTCAATACCGACATGAAGTCCCCCATGTTCCTTGGTGACCACTAAAATGATCCCAGTTTAGACTGTTAATCCTCACTGACATCATGCTGTTCCAGTCACGCTCCGACGCAGGAATAAGTGGTCCGCTGATTAGGTTATTGATTTGCTGAATCCTTGATTGATAGATAACCTGATTAACTTGAGGTACTGGTAATTCTTACTGTCCTGCCCCCCTAGTTTGTCGTCAACAATAAGGTGATAATCATTGGAAACGTTGTTGGCTTGCCAGTCTACCTCATGTTTGTTTAGTTCCACTGTTAAGGGGTTGATAAAGGTACTGTTGGAGCTGCTGAAGTTGTCCTTTACCACGGAGCTGCGTTGTCGTAGAGACGGGAGGCTTCTGTTGGGCAAACAGAGAAGGTTTCTGTCTCAGTAATCCCAGACAGTGAACATGAAGATAGGTCACTGAGGCTAGCATGGGGCTGGTGTTGGTTAATTCAATAATGGCAGCTGTTTATCACAATTAGTTTGTGTTTCGGTTCATTTTTTTATTTTATTTTTTGTCTGTAATTTTGCTCATCATTGTTAAAACAACCAGATTGACTGAAATGTGTTCACTCACGACAAGCTATGTTTTGTTTGTTTCGTTTTTTATCTTGCCATTTCTCGTATTGTCAGTGGTTACCTGTTAATAATGTTTCATCTGAGTGTGGGGGTGTGGGAGGGGGGAGGAAGTGGGAGGGGCCTACGGGATCAGCACCCAGTAACATGAGCCTAGGCTCCTGAAGGACATTCATCATGTACTTAGCTCAGCCCCTCTCAGACCCACTAGACAACCGCATCACGCGTCCCTAACAAGGACACTCTCTTTCATTGTCTTCCAGCATAGAAAGCTCACCATGGGTGCTTAGAATATACATGATTGCAATCACATAACTGGAGTAAAGCCATGCTAATTTGACTTTGGGATCGTAGGGTACCAAGCATTGACCAAATCTGTGTAGTAAATGCCTGGTGTGCCCAGTCAAGCACTTTCCCAGAATTTCTGACTTAAAGAGGCAGATCCTGAGGTGAAACCTCTCAGGAGATCAAAAACACTGGAAGAATGTTCACAGGCTGCGGAAAAGAACCCGAACGGCATAGAAATCTCAGAAGTCATAACAGATGTGTTGTTAAACTCCCAATATAATGTTGTACTTGAATACATATTGAGGTTCGATGAAAATGTGAAAGGGGACTGTTCAAACTGTCGAGGATGTTAACCTGAAAGAGCCCACGATGCCTTCTTCTGCCAGAGAGCAGGCAGCACTTAAAACAACCTCCAAATGTGATTTGGCGCATCATGGAGCACCCTAGCAACAGTTAAGTCCTCTACTGTCTCTACTGGTTGGCTTGGTTCTGATCAATCATTCGTGCCTTATTGATTCAGTTGCAATTGATACACAAGTCTCGGTCAAAGTTTCAGTCAAGCTTCATATCAATTTAAGTAGTGTTCTTAGCATGAAGCATTCATTCAATTCATGTCAATACTCGTCATTTTTAACCAAAGAAACGTTATAGATGCAATCCATTTTCCATGTGCCTCAGATTATTCTTCATCAGCAGAGGGAAAACAAGTTGCATATGACTATAATATGCAAATGACTTCTTAATTACAGCCACCATTGCAATCCCATATTTCAAATGTATTTTATGGTCTTTGAGTAATACATTCAGATGGTTTGTTTTTATGTTATTAATTAGATAATATATTGGTCCCTCGACCTAAAATGAAAATGACTGAATTACAGCCAGCACTTTGGCTTAAAAAATATTTTACCGGAAAAATAAAGGATAGAAATGAATCAAAAAGAGAATAATTGAAGCACACGAAAGAACACAACTGCCAGTACATGGAAATAACACATCAATAAAACGTCACTGAATGCTCAGGGCGATTTTATCATTTTAGGGTCCTCAAATGTTTGTACTTATGTTTGTCTTTGAAAGCATAATGAGCTGAAACTGCCTTTTTCTAATAGAGTACAATCCCTCAAGAAATTCTTTAAGGGATCTGTCAGTATATTTTGGATACTTTGTGTACAAAAAGAGAAAGACAAAAACAGAAATGAAATAAAGTGTTGTATTTTATATATAATAGAACATTTCAATATGGTGATATGTCACTAATATATTTATTTACTAATATATTTATCCATTTTTGTCCAGGTTTGCAAAACAGTACATGGTTTTTGTATAGAATGTACAGTATCTATATGAAACTCAGCAGTACCATCACAGATGTATCAACCTGGCTTCATTCCAATTATATGCAAATAAATTATTTTGAAATAAAATCTCTGGTGCTGCATATATTTCATATTTACCTGTACTTGTCATTTGAGTCTTGTAAGGAAATTGAGTGATTAATGCCATTACAAAGAGTTTTTGTGAAAGAGAACTTGATTGACACATTTACAAAATTAGACCATCTATAGAGTGTGTGAACATACTTTATTAATTGAGCCATACAGTTATACTCTGATATCAGGAAAGCTAATAAACAGTAGACTATCTGTATTAGCTAGTGTAGTATATTATCTGTAGTAAGATTGTTCCATGAATATTTCTAGATGTGTATCAGTGACATACTGTACTGTCTGTGCATGGGTGAAATTGTATTGGCTGTAGTGTGTACTGTCTGGATTCATGCACTGGCTACTAGTATGTGTTGGACTGTGTGTGTTGTATGTGAGGGTTGCTGGCAGGTCAGTAAAAGGCTTTGGGCTGACCTTCTGTGGTCAGCACAGTGAGGTTGCCCCTGGCATCCTGGTCCTTCTCAATAGCTTCAAAAAGAGACTTGAAGTTTCCTGCCCCAAATCCCTGGGGAAAGTCAAGACAAACCCTCAGTGTTTCGCCTTATTCCAGGTCTTTAGCAATGGCTCTAGGGATCTTCTCACTTGCAGCGTTTAGAAGATTACATCTTTGATGTGAGATTACCGAGAGCAGATGAACATTCTCCCAGGGTGTTATGTTCAAACGCCAGCTTCACTCAAACAGAACATTTCTCTCATGCACTCCAATTAATCATGTAAATATTTTCACGGATAATCAAAAGATCAAGTGTTAGTGGTTTCTCCTGAAGTTGCTTTGGTGTGGTTCAGCCAAGTTTCCCTTTTTTTCAGGAATCCCATCCTCAACTAAATGAAATGCCAAAGCATGACACAAAGAGCCTGTTTCAACAGGTAGAGGTGGGGGGCTGTTTAAAGATCAAATGCCAGAGGGTGCAACTCAATCCACAGCTCCCCCCGCTACATGGCAGTGGCACTTTAATCTGCATCTGTGATAGATTTACTGGGCCTTTACAACTCTGGCTCTCTGGGGTGCACGCTGGGTGGGAGCCATAAACAGGTGTTAGGGGCCATGTTGTGTTGGCTCTTTTATGGAATTACAAGGGTCTGTGGTGACAGACGGGCGGAGGGGGGAGGGGGGGCGCGAGTGGCCTTCTACTCTCCCTGTGATGTGCTTGTATCTCCGAATGAACATCATGCTGTTTCCTCACCTACAGTGTTTCTGTGGGGACTTTATTGGCCGATACTTACAAAGTGGTTGTGCCGCTGGATGACTTCCAAGAACAGGGTGGGTCTGTCCTGCACAGGTTTGGTGAAGATCTGGAGCAGGTACCCTTTGTCGTCGAAGTCCACTAAGATTTTCAGTTCCTTCTCACAGTGAAGCGGAAAAAAAACAAGCGCCAGGGAGTTTAATACTGGCCCCAGATATCAGGAATAACTTGCTCTTAAACAAGCAGACCATAATGACATGCTCCTGTCCTCACCTGTAGCCGGTTGATGTCTTCCTTCACCTTGATCTTGGCCGTCTTGAGATTTTGCCGCAGGATGTCGTAGTATGTGTCAGGGGCACACAGGAACTCCATGCCTCGGGCGCGGAGGTTGACTACCTGGATTTAACCACAAAAAAGGTTTTGAAAACCAGTCCCAACTTGAAGTTTGAAGACACTAATCAGGAGATAAAGGATGTATATGGATGATGTATTTTTGTTTTTTGATTTATGTGTAAAATCTAGTTAATAAACTTACTAAACACACTCCAGCTAAACATGTTGTCAGTTCTATAATATGCCAGACTCACAGATTCGATGATGTTTGACGAGTTCAAGGCAATGTGTTGAACACCGGGACCTCCGTTGTAGTCCACGTATTCCTGCAGAGTTATGAAACATGACCAAGTTAGGATACCCACCAACAGACACACACGTCTGGGAGTCAGGTGGCTGAGCGGTTAGGGAATCGGGCTAGTAATCAGAAGGTTACTGGTTCGATTCCCGGCCGTGCAAATGACGTTGAGTCCTTGGGCAAGGCACTTCACCCTACTTGCCTCGGGGGAATGTCCCTGTATTAACTGTAAGTCGCTCTGGATAAGAGCATCTGCTAAGTGACTAAATGTAAATGTCCAGTACAGACAGTGGGAGAAAGTGGCATCTTGGTCAAGTCAGGAGGGCCCCAGAGGGGTAAAGGTCAGACCTGGATCTGGGACTTCTTCTTCCCAGGGGCTGGCTCGTTGATGGGCATCTTAATGGTCTCTTCGTAGTTGGTCACCACGATGGACCTCAAGGCGCTGTAATGTGTGTGTATCTGCTTGTCGTCTATCGACCAGAACCGGTGGAACAACAAACACTTTTGATACCTGGAGAATATCAAGACAGAAATATATATTGGGTTTTTTGTGTGTTTTTTGTGAGACCAGGAAAGAACCTTTAGAAATGTTCCATGTGTATCTTGCTAGTGAGTTCTTGCAGTCTGGCATTCTTCTGTTTACTTATCCTTTTGCCAATTTCTCTCTGCCAGGTGCGTACGTGCAACAAGCTGTGTACGTACGACCCTCACCAGTCTGATACTGGCACCATTTTATCATCTGGCTGGTTTCCCACAATGTGATCGATGAAGTTTAGACCCGCTGGCGGCCTGAGTAAAGGGGGGAAGAAAATCATGTGAGTTGTTGTTTACTGAGTGAGTTTATGCCTGTGAGACTAAGAGACCAGGCAGAAATGCAGTTTGTTATCTAGCATTTACTTTTATACGGAATATGTGCACTATGAGAGTATTATATATTGTATATTTAATTATATTCTAATCCCACTTAGTACTGCTAGTTTATGTACCCTTAGTATAGATAGTCCACATATTTAAATTTTAGGTATATGTTTATTGTATGCACCTTCCTGCCAAAGCAAATTCCTTGTCTGTGCAAACTTTCATGGCGAATAAATCCCATTCTGATTCTGATTCTGATTAGCATTTGGAAGAATTGTTTTCAGAGGGCATACTATGTCTGTGGAGGGAACGTGTGCAGAGGGGTTTGAGGTGTTCTCACAGTTTGGGCAGCAGGGGGTCCTTGAAGAGAGGCTCTTTGTATCCGGGCAGAAACAGGCCTTTGTACGGTCCCAGGTACTCGACAAGAGTGTGTGTTGTGTCTCCATACTGGGTGAACATAAGGGTTTGAGAAGAAGAGTGTATATTATCAATGCTTGTTTCTTTGGAGTGTCATTATATTGTGACTTACTGTCTGAACCACAGCATACTTGACTCTGCCATAGCTGTCCTGCTCCACCCAGGGCTCCTTGACGACGACAGCCCCACGCTCCTTAGCTTTCTGTGTAAGGAGTACAATTCCGTTTTAGTAGAAACAGACTTCTGGGGATGTGGTTGCTTGGCAAATGTGCTTGTAATGTTATTGCTAATGTGTTACCTTGACTAAGAAGTCACAGTCCTCCACTTGAAAAGCTATGTCTTTCACCCCATCCCCATGCTTCATCAAGTGTTCCCCAATCTCTATGGAAACAGAATAGCAATTACAAAAACATGAATACAGACTGATGTTTTGTTCAACTCATTCCTACACTGTATTTGTGGTTAGCATTTACATTTATAAACATACCTTCATTTCCTGGATTCAAGGCAGATACAAATGCAAAAAATATCTGCGTAAGAGTGGGGTGGATAGAAAACGGTCACATAACAATCGCATGCAAATCAGTTGAGTTTAGTTGGAAGGTCAAAGAATGATGCTCTTGTATGAACAGTATCCATGTGCTGAACAAGCATTTTAATTAAGTTTGACAGAGGTACATGGTACTAAATATAAGTGAGAGTGCATACCTTGTCTTGTCTTATGACATGTGACACCACCTCTCTGCTCCCAGTCTCTAACCCCTTGTAGGCCACAGGTTCAAAGCCCATCTTATCACAATAGAACGCTGCCGCCTAGAAAGAGACAAGGCTACATAGTTACACTTACATTTAGTCATTTAGCAGACGCTCTTATCCAGAGCGACTTACAGTAAGTACAGGGACATTCCCCCCGAGGCAAGTAGGGTGAAGTGCCTTGCCCAAGGACACAATGTCATTTGGCACGGCCGGGAATCAAACTGGCAACCTTCTGATTACTAGCCCGACTCCCTCACCGCTCAGCCACCTGACTCCCATATATGTTACTATATATATATATGCTCCTATATATATATATTGTTGAAGATGACCTTCTTTGATGTTTGTGAGAGAGCAGAGGAGGACATCTAGAAAGATGTTGGCTCGAGCTGGTTACGATTACTCAATCCCCTGATTGAGTATATTGTGACACGTGTTTTCTCTGTAAGGTTTCATGAACAATTTAGTTTGACGTTGCTCCTGTTGACCTTGTAAACACCACCACGTTTATAGAAACCTTTTACAGGTCCCAAGTTCAGTATCAGCACAATTCCAGCAACCTGTACTTCACCCCAGAGAGCAAAGGTTCATCCAGAAAAACCACAGCATTTGTGTTGATGTATCATTCAGGATCAGAGATGGCATATGACCTTGAATAGTACTAGACTCTTATAATAGTGTCAACTTGTTTCAAACAAGATAGATACTGTAAATAATCACTTGACTTCAGTATGTTTTAACGTTCTCAGTAAAGCAGACTCACCTGTTTGGCATTGCCTACCCACAAAGTCAAGTGATGAAACTTGATAAACTTTCCCCTCTCGTGCTTTAAGATAAAGAGTGAAATATGAAGTTACATGTCGGAGCACAAATAGACAAATCACACTTATGGTTTGAGCTGAATTAATCAAAAGATAAAAATAGCAGAACTCAACGAGATGATTTACCTTCTCTCCTTTATCTGTGTAGGAAGTCTGAAAATAAAATTATACATCATCTTTGGAACATATTTCACACTTTAGCCTTGTATTATAAAAACATATTAACATTTTACCAATTGTAAGACATTCTGTCTCTTTTTAAAATAAGGTGTGCTATATTAATATAAAATGAAAATAAGTCATCTCAGATTATGTTAATTAATATATAACTAAACAAAAATGGTTAGCAACTATTATCTATTGACATACATGAAGAAGTGATTGAGATCACTGATTAATAAGTTACATATTGCTAAATCAGTAACTGGGTAATTAAATGTATTTTTTTATTACTCCAATAAAGAGTTTAAATAGTAAATAAAAACATGATCTGATCTTTGAGCCAATGAGAGCACAGCCAGAGCATCATGGCTCAGTGTCATAGCTACTTACCATGTTGCTGCTGTGGATGAACACCGATCACCATAAGAGACCGCTTGCTGGCCAACGGATAACGGATATGTACTGGCCTGAGGACCCATGGTGATTGGTCTTTGGGGTCAACACCCCCCTGTCCGCCTCCTGTATGTTCCCCCTCCACCTGAGCACTGAGACCCATCAGCCACTGTCCTGATCCTCTGCTGTTTTGTCATATTGCCTGTGCAATATTGATCTCCTGCCACTGCCATAAAAACATATCAGTTTTTGGTCTGTAGAGTCTCAATCTCTGTGTTGTTGTTTTTTTTACTGTGGGTAGCTGACAGATTGACCTTGATGGAGAGACAGATTAGATATTAACCTTTGTTAATGAAGGTGGAAAAGATCATTGTATATGTCTTGACCATGACTCAGCTTTAATCGTACTCCATATAGGGGAATCTTGAGGGGTTCATTAACACACATGAATGAAATGTGACTTTAGATTGTGTATTTAATTTGAAGAAAAAACATCTATAGCAGTGGTTTTCAAACGTGGTCCTCAGGGCCCACTGTTCTGTATGTTTTAGATGTTTCCCTGCTTCAGCACATCTGATTAAAATTAATGGGCCGTTATTGGAATCAGGTGTGTTGTAGAAGCAAAACATTTAAAACATACACGACAATAGGAGGACCACTAATCTACAGCTTGACCATGCCGAAATCCTTCTTTTTACCTCTAGATGGAGCTGTGGTATTTGTTATGTGGACTAAACTCTTTTAGAACTGTCTAGTCAACGTCCCCTCATCGAATAACTTCCACATGATTTAAATGTTTATTTCACGAGACAGTTCTGTACAGTGATTTCCTATTGTCTGTATTTTAACCTTCACTTCCATTCAAACGCTGATTTCTAAAGAGCATCAGTAAAAACCGGTTAGACACATGACGTTGGCTACCTAGGCATTTTATCAAATAACGTGACAACACGAAGGAAGTTAGCAATTAAATATTATTATTGTGTTCCGTCAAAGAGTGGGCCTACGCAGTGCAGACACTGGTTGGATCGTGTTTAACAGTTTGGGGTCCACAGTGAACAAGTTGAAAAACACGGATACTGAGACGAGGGAAAGGTTAGTGATTTTCAAAACTATGGTGTCAAAAAGGTCAAAGAAACGTCGAATAATTGCAAGCGAGGTGAAGGGTGTACTGTGGACGGGTACGGGAGGGTGTGTGAATGGACTGGAATGGGAGAGCGTTTTAGGTCAGACTATAGGCTATTAGAAGCGAAGGCCACAGACAAAAATAGGACAAACTCTTAACTAGTGTTGTAAACACTGTGACACACACCCGTCCCCTGTTCATGCTCTAGATTCAAAATAATGTATAGTATATAATAATTTGTATAATCTATCATAGTGTTATTTATCAAGTTCATAGATTTTAGATTGAAGGTAGATTGCGACTTTAGATTGTGTTAGAATGTGTGGTCGTCGTGTATTGATAGACTACTGTCAACAACCCATTTTTTATTGGAAGTTCTTGATCATCTTCGGCCGACTGCCCTTTGGACCGCATATCGTAGATCGAAACTGAAAACTACTAAACGTAATGTTATCACTACTGCTTTAAAGGAGCCTCTGCGAGCTCCATAACATGTGATCAGTTTGTGCCGCGCTGTGATTTTCTATTGGACGCTCAGAGTTATGCCTCTGCGAGCCGCAATCGTGGTTGATTGGCTTATTTTAGTGCTGGTGTATGCATGCCATTCGGGCATCTTTACGCGCGCGCTGTTACCTGTTGTAATCTTTCATTGGCTACACTGGTATTTTCCCTAAAAATACCATTGCATCATTGGTCACAAATGTGAGCTTCACTCTCGTGGATTGGTTGGTGCCTATGTCATCCCTCGTGAATGCGGAAGTCGTGGAGTCTACTGAGTCACCGTTGTATCAGCTGATTCTTTCTGAGTGAGTAAGTCGATTCTATTTAATTTCAAATAACGAATTGCAAATGTTGCGATATTATATGTTGCGTTAATGTGAACATTATTGTGTTTGCCTCGTGCCTGTGCTTTTCTACTCGCCTGTCATGTGTAACGTTACCGAGTGAGCAGAGCTAAATCTGTAACTATGCTAACCATAGCCGCCTCCTACTCGCCGGTGTTTGAGAGCGGGGTCCCGTGTCGGAGTCATGGCTATGAACTCATGTTAGCAAACCTCGCTTTTGTTCGCTAGCACTTGCCACTATTACTATTGTTGCATCAATGTACATATCGTTACATTGAATGCATGGTATGCTGCTCATATTTGCAGTTTTTTGTGGTCCATACCTTAGCTAGTACAGAAGTTTGATGCTAATTCTAGTTAGCTAGTTGCTGAACGACCAAGAACCTCGCCCATCCCTGAAATTTGGCTGGCTGTTTATCTATGGATGCTCAACGTGTGCTGGCGCTTTCTTTCTTCCGCCCTATCCTGCTACTGCTAGCAGCTCGCAAACCCGCACGAGCATTCCGTGTAGGCATGTGCCTCAGTGGGTCCGTTGTTTGAAATCTAATTGATGCCTCTGATCATGTTACAAGTCAGTCAAGCCATTACAAGTAGGTAGCAGTTAGCAGTTAAGGACTGATCCAGAGACGGGACACCAATATTTAGTGTGTAAACACACCTTAGCTTGACTGGTTAATTGACCAGGTACCATCCTATCAGTGGTTGAAAGTTCCAGCTGCTGTCCAGTGCTTGGCTATTTTGTAGTGCAGTAGAGCCCCTGTGAAAGAGGATGTGGTTCAAAGAGAATAGACGGGTCGGTTATGCACAAGGCCAGTCACTAGTACATTTGTAACCAAATAATCTCAATTCATGAGATATCTTATCAGGATTAATTGAAGAAATTATACAATAAACCTTATCTGCCTAGAACTTTGTGATGGGTGGAAATGTGTATGGATGGAGTGCTTTAGGATGTTTGGAATGATCAAGCAGTGATCAAACCTTGACATTAAGGAACATCAATGTACACCCTGTCTTGATGCATGTTTCTCAAAAACACTTTCTTGTGAATAAAGTGAAAGTAGCCCACACACTTATCACAGTAGCACAAAGCTCTGGTTGCTGTGTTTGTCACTCACATCTTGGTCATATATAGCCTAGTAGGAAGGGTAGAGATCTGAAGGCCCAGCCTCAGGTTATTTTCTGTGTCACATGCAACATAACATTTACACATCTCTCAACCTGTGAACAATATTTTAGTCTTATTGGCCTTTTCTATGAGTGATCTTCATCTTTATTGGGGCTGCTGAAGTAGAGGTAGGCCTAAAAGGTTCGGCATGAAGTACAGCAGATTGGTATATTGCAAAATTAAATTAAACAGTCCCCACTTCAGACATGTCTGACCAGTTCATTGATTTTGTTGGAATAAGGTCATTCAGGTTGTCACAAAGGAAGAGCACGTGTAATGATATAAGCTAATCGCTTGTTAACTAACTCATTTTGCAATGGAAGCAACTGACTACAGACAGCACTTAAACGGTGGTCTTCATAGATTATCAATAAGCAAGTTAAGAAATGTGCACACGTTTTTCAATGCTTGATCTTTCTCTAGTTTGTGATACTTTTACTATTTATTTTTTCATGCTTTTGTTTTTTGTTTCTTGAACACAAAGTTGAATGTTTCCTGTCTATTGGGGGTTGCATACCAGTGTTGTAAGAAAGTAGTATCTCAAGTATACCACTGATGATGAATTACTATTATGCTGTCTCTAGGAATGCTCATTCTCAGAAACAGTTTAGCCAGCCACTGCAATTCGTATTAAGTCTGACATGCATGAACCTGCTTACAAGTAGTCTACTCTGAATATGTTGCAATAGGAATGTCAGTACCAATTCACAATAAGAGTTAGGGCTACATTTGTTCCCTGTGTGATAAGCACGTTTAAAATGGTCTTGTTGAATAATTCCATCCCCTAGCTTATCCCCTGACCCAAATGTGCCAAAATGTTCAACGAAAAACTCAAATTGTTTGTGTACAAGTCCGAAGCTGCACGAGCTGTATTCAATGAATATTTTGAAGAACCTTCGATTCAATACATTGGTGACAAGGGGAGTGTTGGCCGGTCTCGGCATGCAGAGTGTACGCGGCGCTGCTGTGAGGGAAGGCCACTTCAGTGCAGTAGGTGAAACAGAGACGTGCCCTATAGTAGGGCTCTCTGAGCTGCCTGGCACACAGTCAGAAAACGAGGGAGCGAGTGAAAGAGAGAGAGCAGGGGGGAGGGACGTCATGCCCTGGATTACAACCAGAGTGCTGGGGAGACAGAAGAGGACGGCTACTGCTTTGCAGGCGCAGTGTCACTTTACAACTTTAGAAAGGGAAAGAACAGTTGAATGAAGCTTTGGGCAGTGTGTCCCTCACCACGCAGGTAAGAAATATCCACCAAATAGAGATTGTTTTAGTCAAGTATAAGAGGCTAATGGTCAGGAGACCATTAGAGAGAGATAGAGAGAGAGAGAGAGAGAGAGAGAGAGGAAGTGAGCGAGTCTAGGCTAGGCATCAGTGCTTGTCTACGAGATAAAGCAGACAATATTAGTTTAGACTCCTTGGTGTTAAGCTAATGTTTTGTCTGACTGTCTCTGGCCACTCTGTAAGTGTTTTGGAAATATCTTGCACGCCAGGTCTACATTTTCCACCCCCATGTGTGTGTAGGCTAGTCTTAAGCTTGTGTGTACCTTGTATTTAACTTGCGTATTTAGCTTGTGTAGTGAGTAAATTATTGCAAATATTGTAGCTCTGTTTCTCCAATAGTGTTTTTGTTTCAGTAGCGCAAAAACAGAATGGCTTCCCTTTTTGAATTGTGATAAAGTATCCATGCAATTGTATTATTGGTCTTCCAGTAATGGACATCCATTTGCTGTCAAATGTTCATTAACATGGGAAGTCTTTATTTATTTGTACTCCCTGTTTTGGGTCCTACCTGTGCTATCTGATCTCAACAGGAATTTCCACATTGGACTGTTGTGTAGGCGTGCCCCTGGGTGCTGGATATCATTCCCAGTGCCTCGTGTCAATACCCCATGGTTATCTCCCCAATGTTGTCGCTGGTGTGCTTTTTTTATGGCGTGGATCAAGGTCTCTACTGTTAAGGAATGTCGAGTTTCCCTTTCCTGTAAATCACAGTTTATCCTATTAGAAGGCCTGTCGCCCTGGATCAGGGTTGCCGTGGCGGCGTGGCGTGTTCGCCTGCATGTGTGTCTGCAGAGCAGCACACGTCTAGTCTAGATGAGCCCCTTGACAGAAGCTTGACCTGACGCTCATCTGACGAGGGCTTTACTCCCCGTCACGTCCACCAGGCTGGAGGCTACGTGACGTCACCTGCACCTGGGAGGGGCGTGGGGGTCGTGCTGGCTCGTTGGGGTCTGCACCAGGGGGAGGCGTGGGGGTCATGCTGGCTCGTTGGGGTCTGCACCTGGGAGGGGCGTGGGGGTCGTGCTGGCTCGTTGGGGTCTGCACCTGGGAGGGGCGTGGGGGTCGTGCTGGCTCGTTGGGGTCTGCACCAGGGGGAGGCGGGGGGGTCGTGCTGGCTCGTTGGGGTCTGCACCAGGGAGGGGCGTGGGGGTCGTGCTGGCTCGTTGGGGTCTGCACCAGGGAGGGGCGTGGGGGTCGTGCTGGCTCGTTGGGGTCTGCACCAGGGAGGGGCGTGGGGGTCGTGCTGGCTCGTTGGGGTCTGCACCAGGGAGGGGCGTGGGGGTCGTGCTGGCTCGTTGGGGTCTGCACCAGGGAGGGGCGTGGGGGTCGTGCTGGCTCGTTGGGGTCTGCACGTACGGCTAGAGGGTCAACCAGAGTCAAATGCCACACATACTCAGGAAAAAAATATCCTTCATTTCCTGAAACGGGGGGCCTAGATTTTGAAGATTCTTTGGGTTTACGTAATGAAATGCAGACCTATTGCATGGGTTGATTCTTCTATGGTGCGTGTCAGATTGAGCGTGTGTGTGTGTGTGTGTGTGTGTGTGTGTGTAGGCTGTTTTCTCGCCTCATGCCCACTGTCTGAACAGAGTGTGTGTTTCCTATGTTGGCAGGAGCCGTCGCTGACACAGCGGAGCCCGAACGAGGGGAGGAGAGAGGGAGCTGGAACGGAGAGCCCAGGGTACCTGTCTACTGCACTGACGGACAGCATGGTGAGCCAATCACACTGGTCCAGTGGGAGGGGGAGGGACATGGCTGTCAAAATGTACTGTCCCCATTATGTGTTGGCGACCTTCGACAGTACACATAAGAGCTACCATCCCCCACCTTAGTTGGTAACATTGGGCCATTGGTTGCATGTTTATCTCTCTGTAGCTTTAAAACCACAAGGGGTTCTTTACGAGGAACATTTCTACATGCCTCACAGTATTATTGGAAGGTGTTGCACAACGTCACTGCACTTCCTCTTAAGAACCAAACTTGCCGCTGCATGCATCGTTTTGAGATTCAACCACTGTAGGTTTTATTTGAACGCGTCGGAAAGTGTATCCTCCCAATGCAGCCACACCTACATGAATTGAAAACACGGTTGCTCCATTTAGCTGACAGTGCAGAATTACCCACCACACCCACGAGCACCCGAGGAGAGCGCGAGCTTGTGCACACCGAAGCCCTCGCTTTTACGGTCTTAAACGCCTCCCTCACCAGGCCCGGCCCTTTCATTCTGCTGCTTGTTTCATCGGAGCGTTGCTACTGTATCAGTGAGAGTGCCCGGGGGCGGGCAGCAGATGTGGCAGGGCCTTTGATGTCGGGGTGCAGAGCGGGGTCAGGGTGTAGTCTGCCACGTGTCTCCTCGTGTCCACTCTCTGGGAGGCCTGTCCTCTGGAGCGCGTCCAGAGTGCGGCCGCGCCTCCCCCGGTCACACAGAGGAGCCTGCCTGGGAGACATCCTCCCCTTGGGTGTGTGAGGAGGGAGGCTGTGGGGGCTCGAAAGGGCCAATCAGAGAAGGGTATGTCTCGCCGAGGACCTGAGTCACCGTATCGAGCTGAAACGGTGACCTGGGTTAGTCTCAGTCTGAGCAGTTTTTATGTCGAAGTCTGACCAGTTGGGTTAGATTCGTGACTTCATTGTGTGTAGTGGCTCATCTTTGGAATGGGCGCCCTCTGGTGGTGGTTTGGCTGCTGATCCACTGTAAACCTAACCAGCACTGATGTGGCATGAAACAGAGAGGGATAATCCTGTACTGCTTGCACTTACACATGGCTTCTCATTTGGTTTGTTTGTGTGGTCTTTGAAAGCAGTCACCCAGTGCTCTTAACTCAGGCCACTTCATTGGTAAATTGAGGAAGTTGCAGCGTTACAGAAGTCCAGATAAAAAAATATTTTATGTAAAAAAAAGAACAGGTTTCCAAAATACACAGGGCTGTGTAAACACAAAACAATTGAATGCAGGTGACACACTATATACAGTAGCCTAAAAAATAACAAGTATCATATGCAGTAACAGTGCCATACTTGACGTATGTCACATGTCAGTGATGCCAGAGTCAAGATCAGTGGTGATGAGATGACTGGGAACTATGTGATCCAAAGTTCTCCTTCCACAGGCCCCTCCTCTCTTATATCAGTCTCATGTTTGATTCTACGCGGCGCTGCTAATGGCGTGTGTGTGTTTCTTTGTGTGTGCCATAGCTCTAGCGGAGGGTTTTGATGATGAGCACTGTAGGATTTAATCCCATGCGTCATACCGGAGTGCTCTGCCTATACATTTGCTGAGTCCAGCCATAACTCTGGGTGGTCCTCCCTCTATCTTATTAGATGGGCTTTAAATCTCCTGCAGCCAGGAGAGGGAGGGCTGTGCCGCGGCACCACCAGCCGGAGGGAAAAGCTTATCAAAACAGGGAACTGGACCACAGTCCTTCACTGTTTATGTGACGGAAACCAGAAGTTTACCCACTGAAAGTGGGATTTGTCGCTCTGTTTTTCCCCCCACCGGTCTGATGACAGAATGCCGCTCGGCCTCCGTGCCCTGGCGTGCCCTGGCGTGCCCTGGCGTGCCCTTGCGTGGGGCCGTGAGCGGGGCCCGAGTCTGTAATTGTCCGGGGGCTGATTGGACAGACAATGTGCCCACCGAGCCGTTGCAATCAGGAGGGCTGAGCCACCCTCCCTGTCTGAGGCCCTGGGCTGGTGTCTGGGTTCACACTCGGACTGGTAACACGTCGACCGCAAACCTGAAATCCATCATGAAAAAGGCCTACACTGTATTATCAGGCCCAGTTCAAGTCATCATGCTTGGATGTCCCAAACAAAATGGACTACATGTACTGTATGAGTATGGACAGAAAGTGTAAACGTGGCCTTGACTGACAGACGGAGGCACACACCCGCAAGGCGGTTATTACTAAGAACACGTTTGGGGAGAGTTTGTTCCTGTGGGACTGTAGATGGGTGGGAGGGGCTCCCCAGGTGGGACTGAGGCTGGTTCTCTAGCCAGTGTGTTCCGCCAGGGTTTCCCAAAGGTAACTGATCCCTCTAATCCTGTCTTGTGAAGCCGTTCTTAATCACTTTCCAGTCCTAATATACTATGTTTGCTTTGTCCGTTAGAAACAAAAGGGCTGGTATTGGGTTCAGGCTGGTGTCGGTTCAGACTTTCATGTTGTCAACAGGTTCACATGAGCACAAAAGGGGTTATTTTACCAGACACTGGGTACCCACAATGCAGCAGTGGTACCTTTTCACAGGTATCTATTAAGGATGTGGGAGAGAGCGGCCGAGGTGTGTACTTTTGTGTCACTGGCCCACATGACGTCACCTGGTAACCTGGAGGTGAGGTCACCAGTGGATAGGGTTCCACTAGGGCCATCCTTTCCCACAGATCAGACACAGAGACTGACCTGCCACCACCCCTGTGATTAATGATCGACTTAACCCCCTCCTTTAAAAAGACTCCAGCAAGTCTTATGATCTAAACATTATCTTTGGCTTGACTTGTTTGCACATTTCTGGTCTCTGAGATGGCGTAAAGGTGTTAGGACAGGGCTCGCAAACCCTTATCGCTCACAGTCGACATACATGGTCAAATGTTCCTCACCCTAATCTTCTGTTGTCACGTGTGTTAGTTGCTGCGTACATGAGTAGATAACATTGTGTAGATAGTAGATAATATTGAGTAGATAGTCACGGATGTCTCCGTCACACACGAACGCCTGCCTGAGCGCTCAGCACCCGATAAGGCCACATGTGTCTCCAGTGTTATTTTGGGAAAGGAGGGCAGACGCTCATCCGAACGGGAGAATCTGCATGTTGACAGGATGCCCCTGGTCTAATATCTATATAGAGACCTGACTGAGGGAAGCATATGGTGTGATGGACCTCTGGCCATTCACGCTGGGGGGCTGGGGAGGGGGAAGGGGGGTGTTTGAGGTATATTCTGCTTAGCCACACTGAGCCACTGTCTGTGTAAGGATTCCACTGGCTTTAATGGCAGGGGGGTGATGCTTAGAGGGCTCTGAAGGTTAATGCGGCCTCTCTCCTGGACGCAATATGAAAGAGCCCCATTTGCTGCTGTGGCGCTGACGGCTCTGTACAGTGCATCAACATGATGAACTGATGTCGTGCTCTGGTGCCGTATATCCTGAAGGCCCCGCCCCCTCCCACCCCCCTGTCACGCTCCGGAGCTACACGGCTGCTTCCACGTGATTGGCTGCCCTGATGTCACGGATCTTTCCAGCAACGGCTGCTCTCCTCCGGAACCCCTGTGACATCACAGAGATGCAGAGCTCCGGCCTGACCAGAGGGAGAGGGGGAGGGGGAGGGGAGGGGGAGAGGGAGAGGGAGGGGAGGGGGAGGGGGAGAGGGGGGGAGGGAGAGACTCAATGTCACGACTCGACAATGGAAGATGAAGGATGATGGGGGAAGGGGGGGGAGGGGGTATGCTGTGTGAACCCCTCTGGCTTAGGGGACACTGTACACACACGCACGCAGTGTCACCCCCTCCTTTCTCCTGGGGGGAGCAGGGGAGCATGCCGTAGTTGTGCTGGGTGCTGCCGCTCTCAGCAAGGAGACACCCAGAGGAGGAAGGGGGAAGAGGCAGCGCTGCTGTAGAATGCTGTGTCACTGCTGCTCTCTGCATAGGCTCCCTCCAGCCCCTCCCTCCTCTTTCTGCTCCCATCCATCCATCCCTGTCGACCGCGCGTTCTCAATCCCTGCCAAATCCAACAGCCGCTTGACGTTGTTTGATACATTGCTGTAAGTGCCCATCTTGGTGTGCTGTTCGAGGAGTCTGTCTTTGTGTCTGGGCGGGTGGGTGTGGACCTGTGTGTGTGTGTGGGGGGGGGGGGGGGGGGGCACTGTACTGGTGCTGATGCTGAGGTGTCATTGTCAAGGAAACAAATGCCTGTAAAGAAACGTTGTCCGATATGGGTTGACAAATGATCGCCTCGTAAAAGACATGATCTAAAGTGTGTGTGTGTGTGTTCACTGTTGCTGTGTGGCTCTAGCACAGTGGCTGGAGCCCTCAGGCTGACAGAGGTGCATGTGTGATCCGCCGAGTAGGTGAGGGAGCTGGACGGTTCCAGGGAGAGATCTCGGTGAAGGGTGAACGGAGGGAGGGGAAACGAAGAGCGTACCGCTAGCGCATGTGTGGGGGGGGGGGGGGGAGAGGGAGTAGATGCGCATGTTGAGGGTGGAGCTTAGCATCAGGCAGCTCGCTCTCTCTCTCTTTCCTCCCTCTCTTCTCCTCTTCTCACCGTAAGCCTCCCTATTCTTTTGCTCTGGTCCAGGAGGTGCACCTGCAGTCGTTTCCTCGTTGTTTCCTCGTCGTTTCCTCTCTTCATCTCGGCTGTGCTTTCTCCTTTTGTGTTAATTATTGATTTCTTTTTTTCCTTCTTCTGGACTATTTGCTTCCTTTTGGCTTTTGCCTGAGCAACAGGGGGGCTTTTTAAGGCGTCCGTGTGCTCTCTCTCGCTCTCTCTCTCTCTCCGTACGTTCCTGCCCCCCTTGTGCTGGGGGGGTCGGTCAGTTCTGGTGGGGGGGGGGTGGGCTCTGTCCCCTGAGCAGCTTGCGGGGCGCGTGCGGCGTGTGGAGGGGGGGGGGAGGGAGGGGAGGCGGCTGTGGGGAGGGAAGGATGGTTCTGCCGGCCCCTGGTGCTCTGTTCGTGCATCGTAGGCAGTGTGTTTCGCAGGCACAGCCCTGCCTCTCCTCATCATGAGCCTGGCAGCCAGGGTCACCTGCTCTATGCTCAACTGCTTTGTAAGTCACACCCGCTTTATTTGTAAATGCGTGCATGTCTGTCTGTCTGTGTGTGTGTGTGTGTGGGTGCGCATGATTTCTTTGTAGCGTTTGTCTCCCCGGTGTAAACACACTGCTCCCTCTCTCTTTGTGTGTGTGTGTGTGTGTGTGTGCGGAGGGAGATTGTAAGTCTATAGGGGTTAGGGATGGGGGGGGTTGTGGCCGACGCACATGAGCACTGCAGCTGTTAAATAATCAACGGCGACTCCGCGGCATATAGAATCCCTGACTTGATACAGCTTCCGTTTGTGCGAGGACGTGAAGCATCGTTAAGCGTTCTCCTCCTGAGCGTGCGTTCTATTGAGGCCAGCTGGCCACGTGAGCGGCCGGGGAGCGAGGAGGCACGTTGCCACGGTGAGGACACGCCGCCACATGGCAACTGTTGAGGCCTGCAGCCTCCTCTAGGGAGCCTGTACAGGAGAGGACCAGGCTAGCCTAGCCTTGTTTAGGAGAGGACCAGGCTAGCCTAGCTCTTCTCAAGAGAGGACCACATTAGCCTAGCCCTGCATAAGTGAGGACCACGCTAGCCTAGCCCTGCTCAGGAGAAGACCAGGCTAGCCTAGCCCCGCTCAGGCCAGGGCTGAGCGGGGCTTCTCGTCAGAGAAGTGGTGCAGTGGTGATGTACGAGGAGGGGGAAATATAAATAAATGAATGACTAACGTACAGCAGGTGGTTGGGCTGGAGGGTGCAGTGTACTCTGCATTGTTGATGCTCCCTGCCTGCGGTTTCCCTGCTCTGGCTGTGCAGGGGAGGCAGAGAGGGGAGGGGGGGGTCAGAGGGGTTTCTCAGCCCAGGTTAGCTGAGCTCCTCAGGTTGCCCCATGACCTTCCAGCTGGGTCACCCTGCCCCCAACCTAACCGATCGCTATAGTCGACCAAAGCTCTGCTTGGCTTGGGCTCTGGCCATTGTCCTATTCCACAAGGTTAAAAAGAAATGGTCAAAGAATCAATGCAGTGGAGACCAGCTAACTCATTTATTTTTCCTGTCTTCTATGCCATTGGCAGGCTGATTCAGGGCGGTATGTCCTGTCCTGGGTTCTAACTGGTTGAGCACTGCTGGATTTATGAACTGTGTGTGCGGACGGAGACTTAGCTGTACTTCACTGTCAGCGATTCAGCTGAATCGGCTGTTTTGTTGCCTGGCTGCCTGTATAATTTAGCATCAACACTCGCTTGTTGCCATCCAATTTCATAGCATGTTGAAGGCTCCTTTTAAACTGCTGGTTTTCAAGGTCCCATGCTTCTGTTTAAAGTGCCGTAGCTTTTCGTTTTCAGGCTTTTTTCTTTGGCGTCCTTCTTTCTATCTTATTCCCAATGTTCAGTTTCCCCTCTGCCATACCCTCCCTCGCCTCTCCCCCCCAGCAAACACTGTGTTTGTTTCCCTTTATACATCTGTTTCCAAACTGAACCATAAAAAGCCTGACTTAATTGAATTGGTGAGTGGTTTTCCATGACTCAGACACCATTATGCCCCCATGGTGATGTGGGCTAAATGAATCAGGAGTGTTACCAGAGCCAAGAAGCTTCTGGGGGTGCGTCTGCCTGCCCCACGCTGGCACTCGCTTGGGGGGCGTGCGGTTGGCGGGAAGTCCTGGAGATTAGACCCCATGCTCCCTGTCTGGTACATGGCGGGCGAGGCCCTCCTGCAGGTTGGCAGCAGATGGGTTGTGGTGATGAGCGGCACCCCACCTCTGACACTGACTGGACCGGTTCCCCCGTCGGCACAGCCCGGGTCCTGTCGAAGTCTCCAGGGCGTGGGCATAGTGACGGGGTAGATAAACACTTCAGGCTGTTCTCCCTCTGAGGAGAGGACGTGCTGTCACTTCAGGTCCAGCCACAGCGTCCTGTACCCTCACCTCCCAAGGTGGCACTCTGCCGCAGGAATGACTTGCATCGTACCTATATTCAAATGCTGTCCTTTTGTCGTTTTATAGTTTGGCTTGTTGTCTTACCAGAAGCCCCCCCCCTCACCTCCCCTTAGGGAAAGATGTCCCTGTACATGTCTGAACAGAAGCACCAGTCCTCACCACTCAGCTGTGTGCTTGGGTGTGTCTATATTAGTTTGTGTGCATGTGCACCGTCTCTCCTGAGCTCTCCTGTGACCACGCTGCTGAAGCTCTGCTAAAAAGAAGGCCGCTCTTTCAGAACACGCCTATGAAATATTAACGCGCCCGGGGAGGAGGGGAGGGGAGCGAAGGAGAGAGGATGGGAGTGTATGATTCATCACACATCACACGAGTCTTAACCACTCAGCAGCCCCGAGTACAGCCCCCGACAATATGGCCTCGTCACGTCATTCTGTGGTCCCCGATCCCCAACACTCACCCCCCTCATTCATTCCTCTCTTCCCCTCTGCCTGTTATTATCCTGTCTCCCGCGTGCCTGTATATTACTGTGTAAATATACCTCTGGACGGTGGACGCATGTCTCAGACAGTGGCTGTGCTGTTGTTTTTCCCCCCTGACACCTAGTGCAGATGTGACTGACCCCATGGACTTGCATTCGGGGACATGCTGCACATTGGAAGCCATGTGCTTGGATGTTTTCTGCCTCAGTGCATATTTGAACAGGGCTGGATGGGCCTGCAGTCGAATGGTTTGGTAACTCCCTGTGAAATATGTCTCCCTGCAGAGACATCCACACACAGCATCATAAAGGCAAGTTTTTTCAAATGTGTAGTATTTGTAATCCAGGACAAAGCTCTGGGCAGATTAAGTAAATATTAGTGTCCTGACATTTCCATGCGCTTGGCTTCCCTTGTTTCAAGGAGAAGGAAAGTTTGAGAACTAGAATAAATCGTGGCAGATCTGTTTAGTTTCAGATCCTCTGATCTTCAGTTCCCCTCCGTGTTTGGCCCATCTCCCTCTTCTCTTTCTCTGCCCCATGTTAGAATGAATGTATAGGCTATAAATATATATACTGTAATCCCTGGAGGGTGGGGGGGGAAGTGGCTCACCGGATGGCTTTAACTGAGGGATTACCATGACATCGTCATATACATATTTAAAGGAGCACAGGCCCCTTTTGACGTCTAGTCGTAGAAACTGTTCAGCATCAGAGCAGAGAGGATCCTCTCAGAACCACAGAGCGCCATGAAACCTGCTCACGTCCACCAAAGTGACGTGTTCCCGTTTATCAGGACACAGATTAGATGTGGGCCTGTGGAGAGAGATGGGCCCTGCGTACGCCAGACCCAGCTTTCTGAGGGGTTGTCGGGACAGGGCTGGGGGAGGGTGCGCAGGCTTTCAGCAGTGACGAAGCAGAATTGTGTCAGGCACAGCACACGCTGTTCCCTATCCTCCTGTCCTGGCTGCAGAAACCCAACCCTTCTTATTTATTTATTTATCTCCGCCTAAGATGATTGGATGTGGGAGTTGGACGGACGGTATTGGACAGATCAAAAGGCTCCGAGACTGCCTCGTTGACACCGTTTGTTTACCCGTGTCCTCGCGGCTCGTCGTGTTTATTCTAGTGCTGCGTTCTGTCCCGCTCCACAAGACGTGGGGGTGGTGTGTAATCAGCGTGTCAGCTGGGTGTCTGCAGGTGGCCGAGTTCACGCCGCGCTAATATCAATCTAAACTAGAGTACTGACTCACTAACTGGCAGCCTCAACTCTCTCCTATACTTTTCCCGTTACCCTACTACCACCAGCTCACCTGGGCCTGCTAAGAACTGCCTTTTTTAAGCTTGGTCCACACGTTCTAAATTTGTAGACTGTGCACCTCCAGGTTAGCGCCAGAGCCGCCTCAACGCGAGCCCACCTGCCAGAGAGCTGGAGCCCCGCTCCCCTGTGATTGGGTGGGTGGGCGGGCCGGCGCTGGCTGAGGTCTGGGAGAGAACACAGTGTGCTAACAGACCCCACAGTGCAGCGTCAGGGCTCAGCCACGGCTTCAAAGGAGCGCCCAGCTTAATGTTGCCAAGTCATCGACTGGGCAGGTCGTGCTGGGAGAAGAAAAAGGGGAGGCAGGAGAGAACGTGTGTGTGTGTGTGTGTGTGTGTGTAAGCTCAAATGGGCTTAGTTCCTGCTCCCTCCCAGTGATTGCCATTATACCACTGCTCTGTCGCAACACTCATTTTGCAGCCTAATTTATGGCTCCCGTCTGGCACAACTCGGCAAGCCTTCACTCCCCCAGAATACCTAATGAAGCTGTGTCGAGGCAGCGCCGGTGTTGCCACACAGCTCTGGGTGCGGTCGGCCCGTCTGTCTTTCAGATGACCCTCTTCAGGTCAGACTGCCCAAACGACCCCCCCCCCCCCCCCCTCTTGTTAATAGATGGACTGCTCCACCATGCCAAGGCCCCCAGTGTCAGTAGAGAGGGTGAGATTGATAGTCAGACAACTTCCTCGTGAGACCAGGCAGCAGGCTGATAGGAACAGTGCCTGGAATATAGGAAAGGTCACAGAAGCAACTGCCCAAGGAGCCTTGTTGTGTCTCGGCCCCCTCTCCTGAGACGAGGCGACGCTGTCTTCGCCTCGGTAGATAAAAGTACTCCTCAGGTCTCAATGCAATCACTCGAGCCCATCCCGAAGAGTCATCTTTCCTTTTCCTTTTTTTGGATTGTTGCTTTTCATAGGTAAATCAATGTTGTTTTCCGTCCCCTGGTTTGTTTAGCGTTGGGGTACAGATGGGAGCAGGAGAAACAGCATGTGGTCGATGGAGACAGAGGGGATGATGTTGAGGTGTGACGGTGATGATGGCTTGAGCGTCCGCACCTCCAGAGCGCAGTGCTCCCCCCCCCCCCCCCCCCCCCCGGATGCCGTCAACGCCTCCTCTAATCAGGATTTATCGTGTTGAATTAGTCCCGTAGACGGGCTCTAATGTAGCGGCTAATCACATTAACCTTGCGCGCCATCTTTGATTGGTAAAGCTGAAAGTGTGAGGACGACAACCAGGTGTGCTGCTCTGCCCCGAGCATCTCCCAGACCCAGTCCTGTTCAGCTCATCAGACGCCACCTACCTGATCCCTGTGGTTCCCCACCGCCGCCCTCCTCTGTCCATCCACATCCTCGACCACTCAACCCAGATACGACGGCTTTCTGCCTGTGTTTTTGGTTACGTGGACAGATGGATTCTCTGTAATGTAATCCCACCAAGGATACTGCTTCCCCACTCATACTGTCCAACATCAAGCAGAAATGTGTCCTTGTTGACATTCTGTTTCAGTTGTAAAGTTTTCTGGCCTCACCATTGACGTTGCCAGCCCTCAGGGCTGAGCTCAGGGATTAACAAACAAGCTTTTAACAGTAGTTATGCCTCCATGGGTAATTAGCAGCAGTAGTGAGGAAGCTTCTAGAAGCCCAAACCTGACTGTGTTATCGCCCCAAATGCCTGGTCTACCTGAAGTCCAGACAGAGGGATACATTCCCCCACCCTCTGTGATTAAAGCTGTTGGATGTCACAGTCCATGTGGAAGGTGTTGTTGCTTTCGTATCCAACTGCAATCCGCCAGGCTTAGTTTGGGGCTAGTGTAGTGTGTTTGTGTGTGTGTGTTGACACCAGGCCAGCCCGACCAGTAGAGCTGAGTCTGCCTGTGGGTTTGATCAGTGGCTCTGACCTGATGGTGGCAGATGTCTCTTTCTGGGTGGCATGAGTTTCACATGGCAGGAGGGCTACAATATATGATGAACCCTCAGGAGGGGTTCCCGCCACATGAAGTGTGTGTGTGTGTGTGTGTGCACCACGTTGGGTGTCTTGCATTGACTAACTCCAATTACTTAGTCACATGAAAACTGTTTCCTTCCTGTGAATATCAGGTAGCTGCTGCCAGCTCAGCGTCTCGTCTGAACTCTGGTGGCAGCATCACGGCCGTCTGGATATTACGCACAGTCACGATCTTTCAGTGTGTCTCAGCTTGTTGTCTGGTCTGTCTGTTTGTTCTGTTTGTCTGTGTCCGTCGTATGTGTCTCTGTCTGTCTCTCGTTCTCTCTCTCTGTGTGTATGTGTGTCTGTCTGTCTCTCTGTCTGTACTGTGCCAGAGCCCGTTCTGCCCCTGTGTGTCTGAGCGGAGGCGGTGATGGATGGAAGGAGGGCTCTGGGCACCTGCTGCTCAGACAGCCGGGATGGAGGAGGGAGGGAGAGGGAGAGGGGATTATAGCTGCATCCTCCTTCTGCTGCGTCTCAGCGTTCCTCTGCTCTGGTGCTTTCTGTCCAGCAGTTTGTTTCAGATCATCTATCCTTTTGTACAGTAGGTCTGAATGAACTCGTTGCTCACCATGTTTTAGGATGGAGTCAAAATGTTCCCTGTGCGACTGCATGTGCATGAATCGTTATTATGGAATTACCCTGTCTCCGTATACACCGTTTATCCTGTTAGATAAATTCTGTTAGAATTATTGTTCAACGAGCAGAAAGACGTGTTTACATTTCTGCTTCCTCCCCGAGGTATTGATTTGGGTCTTTTTTTTTTGTTGAAAAATTTAATTCAGTTGTTTTTCATGTAGAAGGCCTGCTGTTAAACGACACTGCTACTGGTGCTCAGTTCTGCATTGAGATGAGAGATTCCTCAACAAAAACAAACAATAAAATACACCCCAGAGGGAAGCCTAATGCTTCTTGGCACACACAGTGACCTTTTCTGCTCCTTTTATAGGGCAGGTGTACGTCTCTGTAAGTACTATCCCAGCAAAGCACATCTGAAAAAGCACAGAGCAAAAATATTTTGTCACCGTGGCTTATCAGCTATGATACCTCCCTCCGGCTGGCCGGGAGTCTCTTTTTACAAACGCTCTGAGCTGGTCACCACGGAGACACTGTGATTTCAAGGTCACCTCTTCCTTACTGTTCCCTGCACAGTCCCAGCCATCTGCCTGCCACACACTCTCCAAGTGGGTCAGTCCCACCTCAGAAACGAGTCTGTAATACGCTATAATTTGTTGTTACCTGTCTGACCTCAAGGCTGCAGACCGGTTGTCTACGTGTCTTAGTATGACTCAGAGGTGTGTATTTGAGGACGTGTTGTTGCTGTGGCGAGCATGCCGGGAGGCAGTGGTCGTCTCTGTTTAGGTTGGTTGAGGGGCAGTTCTATGTGAAGTATGTGAAGCCCTCTGTGACGTGCTTGCGTGTAAAAAGGGCTATACAAATACATTTTGATTTGGTTTAGACTGTGGTGCTGTCTCCGTCTGCATATTTGTATTTTTATATTGTAAATTACTGCAACTTATATTTAATATTTTATTGTATAGTTTATTTTAATCTAATTCCATTTCTAGTTATGTACCCTTAGTTTGCTAGTTATGTACCCTTAGTATAGTTAGTCCTCATATTTAAATTTTAGATTCCTATATGTTTAATGTGTGCACCTTCCTGCCAAAGCAAATTCCGTGTCTGTGCCAACTTTCATGGCGAATAAAACCCGTTTTGATTCTGATTCTGAGGTGTCTGGGCTGGAACTCTCCTCTGCCCTCTCTGGAAACACATGCGGGTCAATGGCACGAAAGGCACCTTCTGAGAGTTCTGTCATCACACAGACCAAGGAGAACTCTAGATGTTCTTTTTGTAGGACATCCCTGAGTGGATGTGTGCAGCAGCCCTCCAGGCCTCGGGTCTGTTTGTTCCCGGCTGAGCCCTTCCTCTGTCAAAGACCACAGCCAATGGCCTCCAATTCAGCCGCTGAGTAAATGTTTGACGTGAGTCATAGCTAGTGTCAACTGCCAAGCCCTAGAGCTTTCTAGTGAACAGTGTCCATGGACATACTTCAGTCCAGTATTACCGACTCACCGCGACCTTACCAACCTCCTGCCACTGCTCCTTCAATTCCTCTTGGAGTTCAGGCAGTTAAAAAGCTCATTAATATCCGGAAGGGAACCTTCTATTTTTTTCATAGTCGTGACTCAAAACCGTTGTTGTGGGTCTTGCTGAGATCTTTTACCTTTCCTCTCATGTGGTGGATTGCACAAGGTCCCCCAGGGTCAATATTTAATCCGCTATGTCATGCCTGTGAACACGCTCCCTGTGATGGCATATTACAACTGGCCAATAAACGATACTGAGAATATAGGACCATTAATTTTGCGAGGGGGGATTTATTGCATGGTTGGAAAGTTATTAATATCCCCCATTGGACCCAAGTTCTGACCTTGCCATATCAATAAAATATCAGAAATAAATAGGTCATTAACGCAACTCTCCAGTTTACGATCAGTGTACAGTTACGATTGACGGAAGCCCCTGGCGCTGTGTGTGTGCGTAGCTCGTGCGCCCGGCGTAGGAGGAAGGTGGTGTCTCACGTCTGACAGCTGTGTTGTTTGTTTCCTGCAGGGTGAAGAGGGGCCCCCCAGTCTGGAGTACATCCAGGCCAAGGACCTGTTCCCCCAGAAGGAGCTGGTGAAGGAGGACGAGAGCCTTCAGGTAGCACCCACCTCCACTGACTCCACTGGGTAGCACCTGACTCCACTGGGTAGCACCCGACTCCACTGGGTAGCACCCGACTCCACTGGGTAGCACCCGACTCCACTGGGTAGCACCCGACTCCACTGGGTAGCACCCGACTCCACTGGGTAGCACCCGACTCCACTGGGTAGCACCCGACTCCACTGGGTAGCACCCGACTCCACTGGGTAGCACCCGACTCCACTGGGTAGCACCTGACTCCACTGGGTAGCACCCACCTCCACTGACTCCACCTCCACTGACTCCACTACCACAATAACACACTGCTCGGGAAAGATGAGCAGGCAACGTCTGTAACTGGAAACCAGGAGATGCATTATTGTTGTTCAAAGCTTGGTGGATATTGATTTGATCAGGTCAAGGAAAAACGACATGTTGTCAAAAGTTAAATACTTTTTACATCGGGCTAATCTGATATCTGTAAACCATTAGGCTTCCATTTAAAACAATAATGCTCACTTGAAAGGGTTTCTGCCGAAGCGGCGCAAGGTTTAAAAACAACCCTTGTGGTAGAGACTGAGAATATTGACTTATGACTTAATGTCATGTTGGCTACTCGCAATGTTTTGTGGCTATCTTGTTGTTATGATCAGTGACCTATGCACTTTGTAAAGCTCTCTCTTGGAAGTCGCTTTGGATAAAAGCGTCTGCTAAATGAATAAATGTAAATGTAATGTGAGGAGTGTGTCCAGAGTATTAATATGCATTTAGGTGCGCTCCATTAGAAGTGTTTGTCCTTCTCTGGCTTCCTCGTCGTCATCTTTGTTGTTGGTTAGATGGCCTGGACACAGAGCAGATCCACCCAATAGGCCTGTCAGACAAGCCTGCACACGGATGGGATTCCAAAAGTCCGCAAAGAGCTCTTTTCTCAAGGCAAATTCCTCAGAACCATGATGAGGAAGGGTTGAACTTCTAGAGAATTTCAGTCAGTGACATGGTCAGGTCAAAACTTGACAGAAGTTCAGTTCTTGGAAGTTTCCTCTAAACATCTCGGGTATGTAGTAGGAGGAGAAAACATGCTTGTTGGTACTGTTAGTATCTTTATTAAAGGAAACGCATCAAATTCAAGACCCAAAATCGCTAGTAGGCTATGGCTGTCTCTCACTTAGCCTACAGGCCAGTAGTTACCTGCGGCCTAGGCTCACCTCACTTCAGCAGTGGCTTTAAACCTCAGTAAATTAGACTGGGTGTGGATTAGCTGGCTGGGTGAAAGGCTAATAGTGGCTGAGGGCCAGTCTATGAGCTCATCTTAAATCCTTAGGCCGGGTGAAGTAGCAGCATTGCTCTGGTGACTGCCATTGTGCTGAAGTGGAACCTTGAAAGCCACGGTGTGAGTGGACCAGAGCCTGCAGGACAGGGAGGGGGGCGGGGGAGCGGGGGAGGAGTCTGGAAGAGGGGGGTGGGTTTGATTCTCATTACGTCCAGCCAAAAGTTTTATAAACGATTTAAAAAGACAAATTGGATGTTGAGTAACAAGGTTACTGTCCAACACAACTGTTGTGTTGAAGGCTGTGAAGAAGGCGGGCTTGCACGTGGTCTGCTCGACGTCTCCAGCTCCCTTGTGTGGCTCACATGTAGGCTAAGCCCCAGAAACACAAAAGACCCATTTATGAATGAAAGAAAGTATTATGGGCTGTACAGAACTGTTTTAATTGATTAGTATTGAGGCCGTCTGTCGTTGTGAGGGCTTCTTTAGTGGTCGATCTCCAGTGGTCGATCTCCATCCAACTCCTGCTGACTGACACCCCTAGCACTGCAGGCTCCTTGGAGCATCCGAGCCAAATGTTCTGCTACCCACTGAAAGGACATGTAGTCTTTTTATTTATTTCATTTCTATATAACCGCATCAGTGAGCAAGCAAAGCCTGAGATCCTTATGGGTTTATTGAATCATATTTAATGACTCCTTTTTCTCATTGTGGAAACATAAAAAGGAGCTTACCGACACTTGGTGATTTCCAAGTGTCAGTGGAGTAGCTTGTGACTGGATCTGTAGAAGTCACTTTTCTGAATGTAATAAGCATCTGATGTGCTTTTTACTGTTCCGTTTACTGTACCGTTTGAACTTGGAAATTAGTCACCAGCACCAGAAATACAATTACATCTATTCAGTAGAAGAAATGTGTTGTTTTTCTCTGAGGGGACAGATGAAAGGGGCGAGTTTATAATGGTTTCATTTCCTCAGCTGAATAACATCCTCTTTGCTAAGGTCACAGTGACCATTTTATTTCTGGTATAGGAGCAGTAAAAGAAACGTTTTATAGCCCCTGAGCGTTCCCTTCCATCAGTCTAGTTTTACGGAAATGGGCCTGTATTGTTTTACAGTCTCTTCTGTTCACGATCAGATGATATTTCTTGTCTCTGGCCTGTTGGCTATTCAGCCTTCCCATGTATTCATTGTGTG
Source organism: Osmerus eperlanus (assembly GCF_963692335.1). NCBI lineage: Eukaryota > Metazoa > Chordata > Actinopteri > Osmeriformes > Osmeridae > Osmerus > Osmerus eperlanus. The sequence goes on from NC_085036.1 coordinate 10,415,738, forward strand.
CAGTGATCCCCCCCAGGTGATATCATTACACACAACACACACCATTACCAGCCATCATAAAAGGCATGGTTTCATTTGAACCCCACTCGTCCATTGCGAAGGATCAATCGTTTTTGTGGAATAATTTCCTCAGTCTCATGTCTATGACGATGACCCACGGGCCTGTATTTCCAAAGGGCTTTGTGTTGATGGGATGGAGAAGAGTGCACAGGCCTGGTCATTACCAGCCCATCCTGAGGAAGTCTCCAGACTCTCACCTGCTACCTTTTCATCTGCGTACCCTCTCATGCATGGACAGGCCTCTCCTGTTTGAACTGCAGCTCCATAAAAAATGCATGTTTGTCTTGCTGGGTATGGCATTACCTTCAGGCTGCTGAGTGCTGCTAGGAGGGACATCTTTGAAAGACAAAGAGCCAAGCTCAACTGTTAAAAACACAGGTCCTGCTCTCGGTTTAGTTCTCTCCCCCCCCCCCCCCCTCCTCTTCTCCAGAGCATATCTGTCAAACTAGTTATGGGAATCTGGCTTTAAATGTTTTAGATGTTCATGAATGCCAAGTTAGTAATTTCCATTTGGCGGTGTAATTGAGGTGAGGTTCAAGTCTCTTTCATCCCAGTAAGAAATGGGATTACGCCGCAGGGGAAGTGAACCAGAAGGTCTTGTCATGACCCGGCAGAGGTTCACAGCAGGCTCGACATGGCCACTTCTGGATCATTATGTCACAGAGGGGATGTCACAGAGCCTGGCTGATCTGCGCTGGGGTCTGCTTAGCCACGGCGCTCTGCTGCTACGAGGAGAACAGCCTCTGTTAACAGGACCCAGTGCCTTGGCTGCCTGATAAAGCAGCTAATGAGGCTGCGTGTGTGTTCATTTTTCCTCTGCTCCCCGTGAATCCCCACAGCTGTCGCATGCGCAGCGTCGAGGACTCCGCTTGGCCATCTTGTTAATCCTGCCTTCCCCCCTCGCAGAGCAGTTATCACTTCAGCATCCTCCTTTTGTCTCCGGAATCCGTTTTGCCCCCTTTCTTTTATCTTCCAGAATCGGTCGCACATTGCTCTGCACGTGCATAAATGTGCATGTCCTTGCCACACAGGCTATTGAATTCCCTCCCTCTCTCTACTCTGTCAAGTGTGAGCAGGCTGGCTGAACCGGAAGTCACGACTCACAAGCCAAGTCAGAAAATATTACTCACTGGTCTTTTTCCTCTCTCTCTCTTCCTCTCCCTCTCTCTCTGTATCTCTCTCTCTGTATCTCTCTCTCTCTGTATCTCTCTCCCTCTCTTCCTCTCCCTCTGTCTCTCTCCCTCTGTATCTTTCTCTCTGTATCTCTCTCTCTGTATCTCTCTTTCTGTATCTATCTATCTCTCTCTCTCTCTCTGTATCTCTCTCTCTGTATCTCTCTCTCTGTATCTCTCTCTCGCACTGCACTGCACTGCCGTGAAGGATATGGAGGGGAAAACGTGACACAATATCTTCTGCTACACTAGCTGGCTACCAGTGAGTCATGCACACATGCATTTGGAGCAGAGCTGCTGTAATGCAGTTTGATGTCCGTGAACTGAGCTACACTCGGCAGGATTCGGTAAATCCTCCTTCTCAGAACGAGGAAGCTGTCTTCTCTCCAGCCGCCTGGAGTTTACAGAAACTAACGAGCACATTTGCAGTTCTCCTCTGCCTCTCTCTCTCTCTAGAGACGAGCACCGTGTGTTTGCCGGATCGTTCTAATGACAGTCGGCACCGTCATCCACCGGGTTTTATATTAAAATATCTTTCACACACACACACACTCCCCTTTGATTAATTGAAAACGATAAATGCCCAAGGCTTGTGATCGATCTCCGCCTGAGTGTTTTGATATTGGCCCGTAGAACTCATCTGTCTCCTAAACAGTCACACCTGGCAGGGCTCATAAAATCTGAAATCTCCCCCCTCCCACTCAGCACTGGAGCACACTGCCTTGCTACTTCCGACGGCTGTCACAGGAAGATGTGGCTGAGGGTTTAAGACAGTGGGCCCTGCCTGTGCCAAGCCACCCGGGTACTGGCAGTGAAAGCTGAGTAGCAGCAGAGGCATGAATAAGATAGAGCTGAGCCTCGGTGCGGAGGGCTGGAGGTACTGTCACGGCTTGGTCTGTGAGCTGAGCCTCGGTGCGGAGGGCTGGAGGTACTGTCACGGCTTGGTCTGTGAGCTGAGCCTCGGTGCGGAGGGCTGGAGGTACTGTCTGGGCTGGGTCTGAGAGCTGCCAGGAGCAGGGAGAAAAGTGGAGGTTTGGAAAAGGCAGAGAGCTTTTTGCCAGCAGCCCTCTTTCCCCCTGATGCTCTGCCAGCACTTGACTTGAACGGCCTCTTTATCGATTCTCTTTTTTCCGTTTTTCATATTTCCATTATAAGTTTCTTGGAAACGAGAACTTTGTCCGGGGACATTTGAATTAAGACGAAAGAAGAGACCCCAGGATCAGTAGCCGTGTCCTGATCTCACGATCCAGCTGCTTTCTGCTTCTCTCCCGTCTTAAAGCTGGACCTTTTTTATATTTATTTCCTCTTCAATTGCGTGTTTGTTAATTATGTTGTTTGGAGTGGACATCTTACTGTAATCCCCCTCTGGCCTGCTTTGCCTGTAGTTTCATGCATCTACGAGAGTGACTCAGCGCATCATGCACGGCGAGGTAGCGCGCTGCGAACCGTTTGTCTCTAGGCAACACCGGTGTATGCATGCGCATCAGGAATAGAATGATTATAATTTTCCTCATTGTCTCTAATGACTACTTGGAGCTAAACAAACAAAAGTGTTTTAAGTGTGTCGGCAAGGAAGCGGAGCCACAGCTCAATGTAGAAGAGGAGAGAGAGAGACATAGAGAGAGAGACATAGAGAGAGAGAGAGACATAGAGAGAGAGAGACATAGAGAGAGAGAGAGAGACATAGAGAGAGAGAGAGAGAGAGAGACATAGAGAGAGAGAGAGAGACATAGAGAGAGAGAGAGACATAGAGAGAGAGAGACAGACATAGAGAGAGAGAGAGACAGACATAGAGAGAGAGAGACAGACATAAAGAGAGAGACAGACATAAAGAGAGAGAGAGAGAGACATAGAGAGAGAGAGAGGAATGGAGGAAAAGGGCTTGATCAGAGCATCGCTTGATGTTCATCTGACCGAGAAATATGGGTGCTATGTGCTCTTCAGTTTACCAGATATGAGCGAGAGAGAGAGGTGATGATATCTCCCATCATGCTTTGCTGCCCTCATCAGCAGCCAGTGAGATGAGATCTTTGTTCCAGGCAGAGCAAAATGATTGAATGTCCCACGTGGCTTCCTCTCATTTAGACTCCATTGTTAAACATCCCTCACAATAAAGATGTTACCGTACCCGCCTATTCAATGAAATGAGCAATATTAAATTGTTCACAATGAAATGTTCCTCTATGCCTGCTGTGAAAGGCTTAATTAAAAAGACTAGATTTAACCCTGTACATGTTTTTTTTTATCTAGCTAAGGTTTTCCATTTTGGATAAAACTTGAGGCCTTGTTTAGAGGGGTTGGCTTGGCATTAGACTGTCTTTCGATCCACCTGCATGCGTTTTCAAGCAGCTAATGCACTGCCTCCGAGTGAGATGAAAAACCTGTTCTATTATCCTCTGATGGGAACCAATTACTTTAATGCAGGGGTCTGGTCCCAGGACCGGGCCTGGGCCCCAATCAAATGGGCACGTTGCAGGAATGTTAATGGAGGCTATCTGGGCCACGGAGAGGGTAGCCTGAGCCATGTAGACACGGCCCTCCTTCCTGCCCACCGGGGCCACCCGCCCGCTCACTCATGCTCGACGACGAGCCCCCTAGCTCACAGAGATCCTTTTATGCTAAGGTACGTGCTAATTGGACCGACTAAAGCACATCCTATCCCCCCCCCCCACACACACATTTTCAACGATCAAGTCTTGGCCTCTAGTCAAATGGAGCAATCATGCACCGCGGCCGGGATAATTATGGCTTCCTAAGCTGTTCTTTGGCTCGGTTTAGCCCAGCTTGGTGTCGTATCTCCTCGTAAGCTCGTAACAATCCCAGCTTGGATGCCAGTGATAAGAAATTGCCTGTGTGTCAGTCAGTCAGGCTGAGGCTGGAGGAGACCGGCGGAGGCGGTGCGTAAAGACCACGGAGTCGGCTGGTGTTTATCAACAGGTGGTGCTGAGGCGGCGTGTTGTCCTGAGCCATGTTTGTCTTTCCCTCCAGGTGCCGTTCCCAGCGCTTCAGGGGGAAGGGGTGGAGCACCTGGGCCGAGCCGATGACGCCATCATCGCCATCTCCAACTACAGGCTCCACATCAAATTCAAGGACTCCATCATCAATGTAAGAGGTCACACACACACACGCACATGGAAACATCAACGTGTCCTGCTTTGATCCAGTCCAAATGGCACGGCGTGAACAGAACAGTGACTCGTGCCATGACAGACCTGTACCGTGCAGGCAGGGTTGAAATCACCCCAACGTTTCCCTGCTCCCTTTTAATACAATGTAATACGCCCGGTCATGCTGCCTACAAGGCAAATAACCCCAGTGTTGGTGTTTCACATGAAGTGTGCTCAGCGCTCGGACGTTTCTCAGTCCTGTTGGATGTCGTGCGAGCCCGTTTGCCCCCTCTGAGTTGGCTGTCTGCGGGCACCACTGGGGCAGCACAGCCTGTGATCTGGCGGGCGGGAGTGTTTTAATGTGACCCCTGGGCTCCAGGACGGCGTCCTGGGCTGGCTCTGGCTCTCCTGCTGACGTCAGGCCTCGCTCAAGTACAAACAGCCCGATTGTTTGCATCCACTGGCAGAGAAATTCCCTCCCTCCCCTCCACCCAGAACTTCATCTAGCAGAACTCTCCTAAAGAGGGAACACGCATATGTACTGTACTCTAAAGCTGTGTGCTGTTTCCAGAATGTTCTGTTTACTCCAGGGCTGTCGGGAGGGCACCAGGTTTAAAGGGGAGGAGGGGGTGCTTTCTGCAGAGGATTAGCGGCGGTGGTCAGGGTTACGCCGACCCAGGGTACTAGTGACCCTGTCTGTTGGTGTTGGCTCCTGACCTCTGACCCCATGGCTACAGACCACCCTGAACATCAGACAGACCCCCTCTCTTCTTCATCTCTCCCCCCCTCCTCCCCTGCTGTGAGCTGCTGCTCTTGCCCTTTGCTCTCATACACGTTTTTCTTTCTCCATCATTTCCTCCTGGTCTGGTTATGTACAGAAGCAGCAATGCTGTGATCTCTCCCCCCCCCCCCCCCCCCACACTCTTTGAAGTTGTCCTTCTTTTAACTCTTAACTCCCTTTTGTCTGTTTATAGTTTAATATCATTTTTCCATTTCCTCTCCTGTCCTCTGTCTTGTTTCCCTCTCTCCGTTCCCTGGTGTCACTGTGTTGTAGACCTACCCAGGTGTGGACAATGAGATTTCTGTGAGTACCATGTGACGTCCCCTCCCCCCAGCCAGCCCCAGTCTAGACAGCTCGATCGTCCAGCCCCCTGCAGGCTGCTGCTGGATCAAAGTGCACAGAGGACAAACTGTCATTTAACTTTCAAACAGAAGCCCCCCCATCTCCGTGTTTGTTAATGTGTCTGATTCGGCTCCGAGTGCAGCGAGTCAAGCACCCGATCTGCACAGCAGCGTCCAATTGAAAACTCCTCAATGACACGGAGCCGCTCTGTGCACTTTATCCCAGGCGAGCGCGTGTGAAATGCATACATGTACTGCACGAAGCGCGTTAATGATTCCCGAGTCAGGCGACTCGGGCCAAAATAAGCGTCTGTCGTTCATGCTCTGCGTGGCTGCTGACCGGCTGGTCCCTGTCAAAGGTCAGACCGGGCTGCTGATGGTGTAACGGTGTAGTTTGGAGCGACCTCATTAACAAGCCTCCCTCCCTCCCGCCCCCTCCACTAACAGAGCCGGAGCTGAACACAGTGGGCCTCTGCATGACAGGGTGGCTCCTTCTGCTAGAGTAGATGGTGCTGTGTAAACAGCCCTGCTTGGCCTGTGTGGGCCTGACTCCTTCCCCCTGCAGGTTCCAGAGTCCCTGTCGGTCAAATGGTGAATGTTGTTGATAGTACGCGTGAGATAACTGCTTAAGATGAGATAATGGGCTTCGTGTTTTTCTAAACCATACTGGCGCTTTTGTTTTGACTCGACTTTGTGTTTTAAGAAAAGACGCTATGGCGTCTAATAGTAGTCTGCCTTAAAAGGTAGCAGAGAATGAGTGAATTTCATGTACCATCCTAAACTATGCTATACTATGTGGTCTGGTGACGAGGGTAGTTTTACAGAGACGGTTCCCCAGGGAACGGGCGCCCCTGCTGCGTCGGCGCCCTGTCTCCTCTCCATGGCTGCAGCTGCACCGTGAGGACAGCCCTCCTCTGGAGGCCTGCCGGCCGCTCTCACTGCCTCTCTCACTGCCTCTCTGTCTCCCCCTGCAGGTCCCCCTCAGACTGATCGAGAGCGTGGAGAGCAGAGATATGTTCCAGCTGCACATCATCTGCAAGGACTCCAAAGTAGTCAGGTGAGGACAGCACCTCTACCACCACCTACTCCAACACAGTCTGCTCTCTGGATAATACAGCATTAAGTCAATGGAGCAGTAGTGTATCAGAGGCAGACTCTTCAGTTGGTCCTACAGGCGAGTGCTTGAGAGGGAGGCGTTGTCATGACACCATCGTAACACACTCACCCACAGTGTGACTGCCTGTGGCCGGACAAGTGGAAAAAAACGGCTCATTTGTGTCTCCGGAAAAAGACGGTTTATGAAGTTGGCCACCACAGAGCCTTTTGTTGAGCAGAGCTGTGGGGAAACGAAGCACGGCTGGGCTCCCTGTGTAGAGGCACAGGGACGTGTGTACGGCTGGGCTGCCTGTGTAGAGGCACAGGGACGTGTGTACGGCTGGGCTGCCTGTGTAGAGGCACAGGGACGTGTGTACGGCTGGGCTGCCTGTGTAGAGGCACAGGGACGTGCGTACGGCTGGGCTCCCTGTGTAGAAGCTGCTCTGGCTGCCTCAGCTGGCCCACTCTCATCACACAGTGTTCCATGTCTTTGATTCTGATGGCTTTATATCCCCATCACCAGGGGAAACACTGCTCTCCTTCAATAAACACCAGATTGGAGCACAAACACATTATCGCCTTGTCAGAGTCTAGGGAACCAGAGCATGTAGCTAGTACATCTAAATCTGTCTTCTCCATACTGCACACTCCCACTGCCTACAGCTACTCTTGAGTGTGTTGTTTTAACAGCTCTCTCTCTGTGTGTGTGTGTGTGTGTGTGTGTGTGTGTGTCCTCAGATGCCACTTCGGCACCTTCAAGCAGTGCCAGGAGTGGCTGAAGCGTCTGAACCGGGCCATCGCCCACCCGGCCCGGCTGGAGGAGCTGTTTGCCCTGGCCTACCACGCCTGGTGTCTGGGGGGCAGCGCCGACGACGAGGACCAGCACGTCCACCTCTGCCGTCCAGGTAGGCGCTCGCTCACACACACGTACTGTCCATTCTCACACACACACACACACACATACTGTACATACATGCACAGATCTAAATACATTCCAACTCACAACCACATAAACATGTCAATGCATTCACACACACTGACACGCACACACCCTCTGAAATCCTTCTTCCGGTTGAGCACTCTCCACCCTCGTTGTCTGCAGGTGATCATGTTCGCCAGAGGATGGAGATGGAGGTGAGGAGGATGGGCTTCGACATGCAGAACGCCTGGAGAGTGTCCGACATCAACAGCAACTACAAGTATGGCTCGCACACACACTCATACACTCACACACACACACACTCTTTACGAGACAGGCCTTTCTCTGTGAGCACACAGCTCTGCCATTACTGCAGGGAAACAGTCCCAGTGTTGGAACTGGATGGAAAGTGACTCAGTGTTTCAAAGAGCGTTTTGAGAGAGCCTGCGTTTGAAGTGTGTCCGCATGCCCGGCTCTTGATCATCTGCGTGACAGCTCTGAGAGAGAGAGAGAGAGAGAGAGAGAGAGACACTGGGGCTGTGTCAGCTCTGAGATGGAGAGAGAGAGACACTGAGGCTGTGTCACCAGCGCTCCTCTCACACATGGAGTCATGGCTACGTCTGACTGCTCCTCCAGTATCAGTCGCCCTCTCTGTGTGCCTCTCTCACTCTCTCTCTCTCTGTCACTCTCCATATCTGTCTCTATCTCTCTGTCGCTTGTTCTCGCTCTCTCTGTCTCTCTCTCTTACTGTCACTCTCTCACTCACCCCACTTTGTTTCTCTCTCAGACTCCCAAACAAATGTTAACCTCAGACACACTAGTGCACACCGTGTCTGTGGCATACACACATCCACACACACACACAGGCCTTCACATAGTGTCCATACAGCCCCAGATGTGTGTGCTGGCCAGAGGGATCAGGCAGGGCTGAGGGGGGGGGGGGGGGGGGGGGGGGGGGCTGCTGAGGGGGGACAGGCAGAGAGGAGAGAGCTGTCTCATTAAAACGACACCCAACCTGCTGAGCGCCATGACTCAGCAAAACACAAACACACACACACAGATCACCACAAAGCACTTTCATCACTTCCAGGTACTCACTCACACACAAAGGCCCCCTCGCTGGTCCCTGGAGGAGGAGCAGAGCTGAGGATATGGAAGGGAGCGTCAGTGCTCTGAGGAGATATGAAACACTGCAGGGTTAAACAGTAGAATACTAGTCATTCATATGGAATAGTGATACTGCTACAGGGTATTCACCTCAGGACACCAATCTTATTAGGGAAGTTTTATATATGAAATAACCCCCCCACCCCCCCATTGCTAAAGCAGTCAGTTAAATTGGTGGATATGTATTTTATGTTCTAACAGGAAGGTACTATTCCATCTTCCAATGAAAATATGCGTCAGAAAAAACGCTTGCTCTGCTGTGAATAGTTTAATGGATATTCCTCCATTAAACTATTCCGCTTTCTAGGTCTCTCCATATGTATTGGTTGCTGTGTGTGTGTGTGGGGGGGAGGTCGTGTGTGTGTGTAACCCTCGATCTCCTGTCCCCCAGGATGTGCTCCAGCTACCCCCAGAAGCTGCTGGTCCCTGTGTGGATCACTGACAAGGAGCTGGAGAGTGTGGGCTCCTTCAGGTCCTGGAAGAGGATCCCTGTGGTGGTCTACAGGTACACACACACACACACAGTTTCTATCGAGTCGCTTTATGTACACACACACGTACACACCACGCTAACACACAGCCAGGCATCACTGCCGCTCTGCCCTGACCCGGCGTGTCGTCCCGTGTGCTCCAGGCACCAGAGGAACGGGGCGGTGATCGCCCGCTGCAGCCAGCCTGAGATCAGCTGGTGGGGCTGGAGGAACACGGAGGACGAGTACCTGGTCACCTCCATCGCCAAGGCCTGTCTGCTGGACCCAGGGACCCGCACCTGCGGGCCGGCCGCCTGCAGAGCCCCCCGCGCAGACGGGCCGGACGGCTCCGAGAGCGACTTTGGTAAGACTGCTGTCTGACCTCCCCCAGTACACCTGCTCTCCAGCACAACCTCCCCCAGTACACCTGCTCTCCAGCACGGTCTACTTTCTATGAGTATTGGAACATCTCGCGGTAGGAGTGGATTATTTCCCAGGAGAATCTGGAAGTTTTGACTGAGCCAGGCTGGTGCAAACTGTCTGTTTCATGTTTCCACTGGCCTAATCCAGACCCCAATTAGGTTCATGGGAACTGCTGTAACAGACAATGAAGACATTTCACAGAACATAACATTCGGGGAAGTTGCCATCCTCAATTAATGCATTCACATTTGCATGCAATTATGTCTGCTTCTGTGTTTCACACACACTCTCACACACACACTCACACACACTCTCACACACACTCTCACTCACACACTGCACTCCTGAGCCTTTAATCACACTCTCGCCCACATACATCAGGGACACACAGAGAGGAGATTGTCCCCAGTGAGAACCGGATGCATTAGGCTAAAATGGAAGTTGCTCTTTTGTGTTTTACCTTGTTTACGTGTTGGTCGCCAAGAATTTGAGGCCCATTTAGAAGGCATCCATCCATCTATTTTTTTCTTTTCTTTTTTTTCGCTTTCTTTCCCTCACTCCCTCTAGCTCTTTTTGTGTGTAAATGCCTGTGACATGAATGCTGATGGAAATACAAAGACATGGCCACACACTGTCTCCAACTCTGACTAGTTTAGTCTGGACGTTTCTGGATCGAGACCCGCAGTCTGGACAAGAGTTTGGCCAGTGTCCCTTTCCAGTCCTCCACTCTGCTCTCCACCGCCTGGAGCTCCTCAAAGCTGAGCTCAGCAGCTGGAGCCAGAGGGGCCTGTGGAAGACATGGCTCCTCTCACACCACCCACCTCTGTCTCCATGCCCTGCGTGTGTGTGTCCGGGGGGCCAGGCCTGTGGAAGACATGGCTCCTCTCACACCACCCACCTCTGTCTCCATGCCCTGCGTGTGTGTGTCCGGGGGGCCAGGCCTGTGGAAGTGACGGCATGTTGATTGAGCTGAGGGGGGAGTGGAAGCTGTGCTTTATTGCCTGTCCCGGAGGGAGGCTGGCGTTGAGGGTCCCCGGGGGCTGGTGAAGGTCCGGGGCTAGCAGGGTTGTCCTGCTGACGTGGAGCGCTGCTGCTGCTGCTGCAGCGGTCATCTGGCTCAACCAATCGATTTGGCTCCCGAGGACGAGCTGAGCAAGCGTCATCGATCAGGCTTCTAACGCTCCTCTAAATCTCTCCTCGCCCGCCCCTTCTCCTCCTCTCTCTTTCCCTGCCTCACCCCCCTCCCCACACGCGCACACACACACACACACACACACCCTCCTTCCTTCCTCCTCGTTGTTTTTCATTTTCATTCTGTGTACCTTTCTCCTCTCCCGTGACTGCCACCCTCCATCTTTCATTATCGCTACCCGTCTCCTAACACCACCACCCAATCTTCCCCTCCTTCCGTCCCCCCCCCCTCCCTCCCAGACTCCTCTCTGACAGGATGCCCAGGCCCTGATGCCAATGCTGCGCCACAGAAGCTGCTGATCCTGGACGCCCGCTCCTACACCGCTGCAGTGGCCAACCGTGCCAAGGGCGGAGGCTGCGAGTGTGAGGGTACGTCCAGCACACAGGCCCGTCCCGCTCCAAAATAAACACTCACTGAGGAGAAAGTACTTTATTTAGACGTTATCGTCTTGGTAGAATTAAAGCAACAAATCTGTTTGACGTTCCCTTTTTCTGAACTTGATCTAATGTGCTGTGTGTTGTTTTTCAGAGTATTACCCCAACTGTGAGGTGATGTTCATGGGCATGGCTAACATCCACGCCATCAGGAACAGTTTCCAGTCCCTGAGGACAGTCTGCAGCCAGATCCCAGACCCGGGAAAGTAAGAGGATCTCCCTGACCTTTACTACTGAGTACCTCTCTACCACCTCTCTACCCCTCCCCTCTCTCTCTCTACCCCTCCTCTCTCTCTACCCCTCTCTCTGTCTCTCTCTCTACCCCTCTTCTCTCTACCCCTCCTCTCTCTCTCTCTCTCTCTCTCTCTCTCTCTCTCTCTCTCTCTCTCTCTCTCTCTCTCTCTCTCTCTCTCTCTCTCTCTCTCTCTCTCTCTCTCTCTCTCTCTCTCTCTCTCTCTCTCTCTCTCTCTCTCTACCCCTCCCCTCTCTCTCTCTCTCTACCCCTCCTCTCTCTCTCCCTCTACCCCTCCTCTCTCTCTCTCTACCCCTCCTCTCTATCTCTACCCCCCCCCTCTCTCTCTCTCTCTCTCTCCCCTCATCCCTCCCATCCCCCTCCAACCTCAGTAAGACTACACCACAGGGAGAGTGGAATGCTGTCACAGTCCAGACCCTTTCTTGCTGGGCTGGCCAGCTGTCTGTCGAGTGTACGTGTGTGTGTGTGTGTGGATGTGTGTGTTTGTCTCCCACCCAGTGAGAGGGTACACATGGCACTCCCCAACTCTAACTGGCATCAGTGACATCACATGCAGACAGATCTATTTGGGGGGTTCCATGTTTCCCGGTATTCTAAAAAGAGGGGTGGTATGGTGTCCCAGGTCAAGTAGAGATGTAGGTCAGGGACACCTCCCCCTCGGGCATGAACTCCCCGCATGCCGGGTTAGGGTTAACCCAGGTGAACCCAGGCCGCCAGCCTGCTCCCTCCACTGCCTCCATCTGATCTCCTTCCTTTGTGCTTTCACAGCTGGCTCTCAGCTCTGGAGAGCACCCGTTGGCTGCAGCACCTGTCCGTCATGCTGAAGGCAGCCACTCTGGTGTGCTCGGCGGTGGAGAGGGAGGGCCGTCCCGTCTTGGTGCATTGTTCTGATGGGTGGGACCGCACCCCTCAGATAGTGGCCCTGGCCAAGATCCTGCTGGACCCCTTCTACAGGACACTAGAGGTAGAGACCTATCTAAGTCTTTAAGACTTGAAATATTTGCCATTTTTGCTATTTGCCAATATTGCACTCGTCTTTGCACCCATGTCATTTTTGCACTAAGTAACCTATTTGTATAGTTTTTTTGTATTTATAGTGTACATTATAGCTACTTTATACTTCATATTTAGTTTATTTTACACACCTGTCCCCTTAGTATTAGTTAGTATTCGTTAATTCGACTCTGCACCTTGTATAGTTAGACTTATTTAGTCTACCTACACTAGAACTTAGTTAGACTAGATTTATTTAAGATGTACTCCTATATGTTGCATGTGTGCACCTTCCTGCCAAAGTCAATTCCTTGTCTGTGCAAACTTTTATCGCGATTAAAACCCTTTCTGATTCTCCTATCCCCCTGCCTGATATACCCATACTGATAATGACCCCCCTCCCCACAACAGCTTTTCCTATAGGAGTGGCTCCAGCATGTTGAACACTCTGCTCGTCTCTTCCCACGGGCAGGGTTTCCAGGTGCTGGTGGAGACTGAGTGGTTGGACTACGGTCACAAGTTTGGCGACCGCTGCGGTCACCAGGAGAACGCCGACGACGTGAGCGAGCAGTGCCCCGTCTTCCTGCAGTGGCTGGACTGTGTCCACCAGCTGCTCAAGCAGTTCCCCTGCCTGTTTGAGTTCAACGAGGCCTTCCTGGTACGAGCTCGCCGCGTCTGTCCCCCTCACGCCATCTCACGCTCTGTCTGTCCTCCTCACGCCATCTCACGCTCTGTCTGTCCTCCTCACGCCATCTCACGCTCTGTCTGTCCTCCTCACGCCATCTCACGCTCTCTGTCTGTACCCCTCACGCTCTCTGTCTGTCCCCCTCACGCCATCTCACGCTCTGTCTGTCCCCCTCACGCTCTCTGTCTGTCCCCCTCACGCCATCTCACGCTCTGTCTGTCCTCCTCACGCCATCTCACGCTCTCTGTCTGTCCCCCTCACGCCATCTCACGCTCTGTCTGTCCCCCTCACGCCATCTCACGCTCTCTGTCTGTCCCCCTCACGCCATCTCACGCTCTGTCTGTCCCCCTCACGCTCTCTGTCTGTCCCCCTCACGCCATCTCACGCTCTGTCTGTCCCCCTCACGCCATCTCACGCTCTCTGTCTGTCCCCCTCACGTCATCTCACGCTCTGTCTGTCCCCCTCACGCCATCTCACGCTCTCTGTCTGTCCCCCTCACGCCATCTCACGCTCTGTCTGTCCCCCTCACGCCATCTCACGCTCTGTCTGTCCCCCTCACGCCATCTCACGCTCTCTGTCTGTCCCCCTCACGCCATCTCACGCTCTGTCTGTCCCCCTCACGCCATCTCACGCTCTGTCTGTCCCCCTCACGCCATCTCACGCTCTCTGTCTGTCCCCCTCACGCCATCTCACACTCTCTGTCTGTCCCCCTCACGCCATCTCACGCTCTGTCTGTCCCCCTCACGCCATCTCACGCTCTCTGTCTGTCCCCCTCACGCCATCTCACGCTCTCTGTCTGTCCCCCTCACGCCATCTCACGCTCTGTCTGTCCCCCTCACGCCATCTCACGCTCTGTCTGTCCCCCTCACGCTCTATGTCTGTCCCCTTCACGCCATCTCACGCTCTGTCTGTCCCCCTCACGCCATCTCACGCTCTCTGTCTGTCCCCCTCACGCCGTGCTGTGTTTGTGTGTCTTGCGGGGCTGCTTGTGCGGGAGGGAGGGGGCCGTGGGAGAGGGGTGTGCGGGCGAACGCCAGGGTCTGACGGCGTCTCGTGCGTTTCCCAGGTCAAGCTGGCCCAGCACACGTACTCGTGTCTGTACGGGACGTTCCTCTGCAACAACGCCAAGGAGCGCGAGGCGCGCAACATCTACAAGCGCACCTGCTCCGTCTGGTCCCTGCTCCGCACCGGGAACAAGAACTTCCAGAACTTTCTCTACATCCCCGGTCACGACATGGTAAAAACGGCGCTCGCGTCCTCGTCTCCCGGCCGCGTCGCGGCGTCGGGGTGTGGCGCCCCCCCCCCCCTCACCCCCTCCCCTGTCGTCCCTGTGCCCAGGTGCTGCAGCCGGTGTGTCACACGCGGGCGCTGCAGCTGTGGACGGCCGTCTACCTGCCCACCTCCTCCCCCTGCACGGCCGCCGAGGACGCCATGGAGCTGTACCTGTCCCCCAGCGGGCAGGGAGAGGAGCTCACCTCACGCTCCCTCGACAGGTCGGCCTGCTGGACACACGCGCACACACGCACATAGACACCTTTCTTGTTGCTCAGCTCTAGTTATTTATACGTTTTATTGACACAAATGTGCAGGTGCTACAGAAGTGATGTACTCCCAAATGCTGGTTTTAGTTGACTTAGGCCAGGCATCAATGCTGTGTCTCGAACCATGGAAGCATACAGGACTGTAGTATATCTCGGACTGCTCCTGGCATGGATCTCATGGCTCATAGATCCTCAGATCCAGCCTTCCCTCTAGTGGAGGACAGGAGAAACGACCTCCTCTACACAACCTCAACCAACAAGCTCTCGCTCTCTCTGCAGGCTTCCCAAGACCCGCTCCATGGACAACCTGGTGTCGGCGTGTGAGAACGGGGTGGCCCTCACCCGCACCTCCAGCGACCCCAACCTGAACAAGCACTGCCAGGAGGCCCGGCCCGCCCTCGAGCCCATGGCCTCCATGGCAGGAGCCGGCGGGGACCCCGCGGAGCTCAGCCCGGACACGGGCCTGGACAGCGACGACTCAGAGGTGGAGCCTGTCCCCCACACCCCGCCCTCCACCCCTCTGAAGCCAGGGCCGAGTTCAGACAGCTCGGAGGAGCAGGGGGAGGAGCCCTGTCTCACCACACAGCCCCTCCCCTCTCTGCCCCTCCCTCCTATCCCCCTAGAGCAGGGCCTGCCCCTCCCCACGCCCATCCTGCACCAGGCCCTGCCCCACACCGCCATCCCCCCTCTCCCACCCCCTCCCCTGCCACTAGAGGCTGAGAGCCCCTCCAGGACTGCAGAGCTCAGCCCCTCCCCGCCCCACCCTGCAGAACCAGGCTCACCCCCTGCCTGCAGCAGCCCTCCTCCTTCTCCTCCACACAGCTACAACGGCTTCCTGGACGCCCCTCCTGACCTTGGCTCCTCTGGGTCAGCCCAGCTGCTGGCCTTCAAACCGCTGGCCCCGCTGCTCCCCATGGAGGGCTCCACTGAGACGCTCACAGACGAGACCGAGGCCGCCCCAGACCTGCCCCTCAGCACGAGAGAGAGCCAGGACCATGCCCAGGACCAGGAAGAGGAGAAGTCCCAGGCCCAGCTTCAGGATGTCGGTCAGCCTGAGCCTCTGCCCCTGCTCCCGCCCCAGCCTCAGCCCCTGCCCCAGGCAAAGCCTCAGGCCCAGCCCTGCTCGCCAGAGAAGGACAAGAGAACCGAGGCCGTAAACGGGGGCGAGCTGGTGCCTGTAAGGCAGCGGGCGGTAGCAGCCACCTCCGTAGCCGTGCCGGTGGTGCCCCCGGTGGACTGCGCCCACGCAGCCCGGCGCCTCATCTCCCAGAGCCAGCTGACGGACCTGTCTCTGCTGGGCTCCCACTGGGAGAGCGTCCAGGGCCTGGTCCAGTCGGCATGCAGCACCGCCAGCCCCGCGGGCATCTGCCGCGCCCTGCAGCCCACCGCCAGCGCCGCCTACCACAGCCGGCGGCTGGCGGGGAAGCTGCTGAGGGCCCAGGGCCTGGCCGTCACCAACGGGGGCCAGTGCTGCCGCAGGGAGGCGGCGCGCGGGGCCAGCAGCCCCGTCCAGTCGGGCTGGCTGTCGGCGGTCAAGGGCTCGGCCTCCGCCGCTCCCTGCGGCCCCGCCACCGCTGCCTCCTCCTGCCGGCAGCTCCTCCCGGCCTTGCACGCCTCGCCCTCGGGCTCCCCGCCGCCGGCCTACCTGGACGACGACGGGCTGCCGGTCGCCGTGGACGCGGTGCAGCAGCGCCTGCGGCAGATCGAGGCGGGCTACAAGCTGGAGGTGGAGGTGCTGCGGCGGCAGGTGCGCCAGCTGCAGATGAGGCTGGAGAGCAGGCAGCACGGCACGCCGCCCTCCGAGCCGGACGTCGACTACGAGGACGACATTGTGAGTAGCCCCGCTACGCCCCGCACGGGTTTTCCGGGAAACCTTTGAGTTTGTCCAATCGCATTGAATCCCCAACGGCAGATCGTTTTACATAAGAGAGATGCTAAATAATAGAGATTATAGTCTCTTGCCTTCCAGCAGTAGAGAGATGGTGTTCCATCCTCACCACAAGTCCCTCCGTACTGTGTGTGGGGGTGGGGGTGTGCCTCCCCTGTCCTCCCTGACCTCGGGCTGCTCCCCTGTGTTTCAGACGTGTCTGCGGGAGTCGGATGACAGTGACGAGGAGGACTCTCTGTCTGACCACAGCGAGGACCGCTTCTCCGAGGGCAGCTGGGACCGTGTGGAGCAGAAGGACACAGAGGTCAGCCCTCATAGTCTGCTTCAGGTTCCTCTCTCTGCTTCTTCTCACACACACACACACTCTTCTCCAGCACACCTTTCTGGCCCGGTTCCAAACCACACACATTCCTCTAATGCGTGTGTGTGTGTGTGTGTGTGTGTGTGTGTGTGTGTGTGTGTAGGTCACAAGGTGGGTCCCTGACCACATGGCTTCCCATTGTTTCAACTGTGACTGTGAGTTCTGGATGGCCAAGAGACGTCATCATTGCAGGTGGGGCTCCTTGTTTACTGTTTATCTTAGATCACTAATGTAAGCACTAATCAGAAAGGTCAAGGATGTCTGAAGTCCTGCGGTGGTATAGGATAATAAACGTGTAGCTTGAATGTACAGAACATTGGCACCACACCTAGAAAGGGGTTAGGTTGATTAAAAGGCATGGACAGCCAGCCTGTAGATATGATAATATTATTCCTCGTCCTCCTCAGGAACTGTGGCAACGTGTTCTGTAAAGACTGCTGCCACCTGAAGCTGCCCATCCCAGACCAACAGCTGTATGACCCGGTGCTGGTGTGCAACACCTGCCACGACCAGCTGCTGGAGTCCCGGAACCGTGAGATCCGCAGCCAACAGCTCAAGAAGCCCATCGCCACCGCCTCCAGCTGAGAGCGACCTGCAGCCTGCCCCCCCCGCAGCCTGACCCCCCGAAGCCTGGGCCCCATCTGGATCAGCAGCTCCTCGGCTTTGGACAGACGATCCGAGTGCCCCCTCTCCCCCCCTCCCCCCCACCACTACCCCGATCTACTGTGGTCTTTGCTGTGGGTGAACATGAGGAGGACTGGTTAGTCGATGGTTGGCCTGGGTCTGGAATGGAGCCACACTGTGACTGTGGGAGGAAGGTGTGGAGGAAAGTGGGTGGGCGTGAGGGGGGGGGGGGTGGTTGTTTGACAACAAACTGAGAGAAGAAGAAGAAAGGTCAGGAAGGAGGTCGTCCTACTGAGCGTGAACCTGTTTGGTCAAAGACATTTCCAGCCTGGAGTGCTGCAGCGTCCTGCTGCCCCCAGGGCTGTGTCCTTAACTGGTGCCCTGCCCCTCTACACACACACACACACACACCTCCCCTGCCCCTCTACACACACACACACACACACACCTCCCCTGCCCCTCTACACACACACACACACATACCTCCCCTGCACCTTGAACCTCAGGGAGGGGCTTCACCTATTCAACCCCCCCCCCCCCCCCCGAAGTAGTTTCAACAAAAACAACGTATCCCCTCTCCAAACACACCTAGATAAACACTCACACACTCCTCAGTGGACAATCTCTCACCTTCCCAAGTGTTGGGGACTCCAAAGCCTTTCCCTGTTATACTGGAGGCTTTCAGAAAAAAATGCTGCTACAGTATTTAAAAGTCTAATTTTGTATTCTTATTATTTTGTGCACTACAAGCTGTTTGTGTATTGAGGGAAACTGAGACCAAACTCGAGTGAAAGGGAGAAATCTGCTGTTTACTTGCCGTTGTATCTTTCTGTGGAGCCTGAATGTAATGTTTAAAAAAAAAAGGGCAAGAGTAACTGGAAGACTGCTATTTTATGTTCATGTGCATCAGTGGGTTGTGTACTTGTTCATTCCTGCAATGTTTTCAAAAAATATACTGTATGCACAGTCAATGTGGTTCTGTCTTTATCAATGCTAAAGTATAGCCATGTCGCAACAATTTGAGGAATCTGTAGGGACAAAACCCTATTTTACATTTTGAGATTTTTTCAATTAGATATGCACCCAAGTCTGTTAAATTCAGGTAAAAAAAATAAATTCAAAAAAACACATTTCAAAAAAATACTAAAAATCTAAACGGCCACGTGTTGGAACAAAGCAAGCTTTTGCCAGTTGTTCCCAAATACAGAGGGTTTCCTGCAATGTTGATAAGACTTGAAATGAAAGGTCACTTGAAAGTGCGATGAGGGTTAGGGGAGGGGGTGGGTGGGTGGGTAGTAGCCTGGTTGAGAGATGGCTGGATGTGGATGAGGGTTAGGGGAGGGGGTGGGTGGGTGGGTATTAGCCTGGTTGAGAGATGGCTGGATGTGGATGAGGGTTAGGGGAGGGGGTGGGTGGGTGGGTATTAGCCTGGTTGAGAGATGGCTGGATGTGGATGAGGGTTAGGGGAGGGGGTGGGTGGGTGGGTAGTAGCCTGGTTGAGAGATGGCTGGATGTGGATGAGGGTTAGGGGAGGGGGTGGGTGGGTGGGTATTAGCCTGGTTGAGAGATGGCTGGATGTGGATGAGGGTTAGGGGAGGGGGTGGGTGGGTGGGTGGGTATTAGCCTGGTTGAGAGATGGCTGGATGTGGATGAGGGTTAGGGGAGGGGGTGGGTGGGTAGTAGCCTGGTTGAGAGATGGCTGGATGTGGATGAGGGTTAGGGGAGGGGGTGGGTGGGTGGGTAGTAGCCTGGTTGAGAGATGGCTGGATGTGGATGAGGGTTAGGGGAGGGGGTGGGTGGGTGGGTAGTAGCCTGGTTGAGAGATGGCTGGATGTGGATGAGGGTTAGGGGAGGGGGTGGGTGGGTGGGTAGTAGCCTGGTTGAGAGATGGCTGGATGTGGATGAGGGTTAGGGGAGGGGGTGGGTGGGTGGGTAGTAGCCTGGTTGAGAGATGGCTGGATGTGGATGTATCATCTGGTCCCACAATGTTCCCTGACATAAGGCTCCAGAGTCTGGAATCAACAAAGTGCTATAAATGTTTCTTTCCTGTACCGAGGGGAGTTTGGCTTATTCTCATTTGTTTATTGCAAGGTATGTGTCTGTGTCTGATGGTGTTCTCTTGAGACAATAGTGCCATATTTTCCTTTTTTTTTTTTCTTTTTTTTTTTTTAAGCCTTTTTTTCTCATGGATTCTAGCAGGATACTAATTGGCCACTGCTTGGTTATGTATAATGGTACAGATCGCTAGCTGCTTAACATGGAAACAAACGACTAAAGATCAACAGGGAAACTTCTATTAGAATATGAGGCTACTGTGTTTATAATGGATGATCTGATGATTTCAATGAATTAGTGAGCCTGTATGGTTGTCCTTTGCCGAACATTTTGGGGTTGTCAAGCGATTTTGATGAAGGTAAAATCTTAGAGGAACCCAGAAATGTAATATATACATAGTTATCTGATCTGTACTAGTGGCTAAAACCTGTCACTCAATAATTGTTGTAAAGAAATGCACTGTAAAAGTCCTATCCCAAGGGTTCTAATAAAAAGATGATCTATATCATTGTTTTGTATTCTTTCCCCTCTTTTGTGTCCAAACATGTTGTGCTTCACATTGTTCCCTCCCTTTGTCATTTGATACAGGTTTGCCACCCAACCAGACAAAGATTTCTTGTCATTCCTGTGGCAATGACCTTCAGACCGGTACCACAAGGGGGAGCTGTTCGTATCTCAATCTGCTCTCCTCTTGATGTGGAGATGTCGCCACTAGACCGGCTTCTTCCTGTCCTGTGGACAAGTCATTGTACACTCTAGAAACACCCAACAAGTAAGCAAAGCTGATCCGAACGCTGATTTAGAAAGCCACATTTTTAATGACCTATTTCTTATTTCTACAGGGATGTAAGCAATGTCTAGGGCCTCCTTTTATATCTTGTTGTTCACTGAATCGCTGCAAGAGGCCCCCATGGTCCTTTGTAGTGTGCAACTGCTGCCTTCATTCATTCTTCATTATTTGTACACAAGATGGAGCTGTTTTGCAGTCAAGGTATCGCACTCCGAGCACACAGGGCTCAAATGTAACAAAAGGCCCTCAACTTCCCCCTCAGTTTTCATCGAGAACTCCTCATTTACATGAATGATGTGACTCAGTCCTGACATGCTAGTCCTCTCCGTACCCGACGTGCTGAGCTATTCAGGAGGATTGTTTTCACCGACACGGTAGCCTTCACCCTCCGCCTCCCTGTCTCGTACCTCAGAATGTGCTACAGGAGAACCAGAGTTCCTCTTGACAGCCATAAACAAAGCTGTTTCCCCTTGTGTAGCCAGGAGGTGAGAGTCACTTTGTACATGCAGCCAAGACGGAGAGGCAACGAGTAGCGCGGGGGGGGGGTTATCTTTTGTAATGTTATATGAATGTTTCATACGTTAGGGTGGGACTCCCTGATTGGACGAAGCAGTAACACACGTACACACACACACTTGCGTAATGTTAATTCATGGGAAGTGCTGAGGGAGTGGTTTGACTTGAGCGGGCTCTAGTACCCGTACGTGAATGTGTTTGAATGGGAGATTGGTCAGCAATTCAATGTCATATTACTGTACTTGAATGTGAAATATATTTAATTAAATATTTTTATATTAAGCCAATGTCTATTCCGTCATGATTCAAGAGGTGGCTTTGTCTACATATTTATGTGCTTGTTTGTGTTGTGACAAACTACCGGTTTTCTATAGGTACAAAGGGATTCAGTATGGATCAAATACTCCATGACGGGGGTTAGATGCAATCACCTGTGGTTCAGGTGAGGGCCAAGGGACCATGCTAAACATGAACTGGTCTCTTCATGCCAGAGGGGAATAGAGGGATAAATCTGAGTTTTGGGGAGTCTGGAGCTTGTACCCTACTATATGCTTGACATGCCAAACAGGATCCCACCTGTGGCCCAGTGTCGACCTAGAATACACTGATGTTCAATAGCTGTGTCCAGTTGCCACTTATGAGCTCTGTGGCTGTGTTTACATGTCCGTTTAGGTGACCAGCTGAGAAACACATGCACATTGTTACACATTCAACCAATCACTACAATGAACCATTCCATGCAAATGGAGTCATTGATAGTTCAGGATTTATTTTCAGTGAAGTTTGTTATCAGATAGATGATGTCTGAGGAGGAGGGGCCAGGTTTCTTTCCTGTCGAGTATGGTGATAGATAAGTATAGGACCCCCTGGAAGAATGCGATCACATTGAAAAAACAAGTCATTGTGTTGCCCTCCTTCGGTTGAGCTGCAGACGCTCCAAAATGCAGCATCTTCTTTTATCCGTTTTCCTGGCGTCCCTGTTGAAAATGTGCTTTGGGGCAGGTGAGTCTATTTCTTTATTGTGTTTTCATACAGGTAAAGTTGTAACAACATCTGATCAAAGTATTCTTCTTTTTTTTAAGATAGGTCAACACTTTTCCCTCTTGTATTAATACGGTATTGCAAGCGATTGATAGCCTAATTGATAATATTTGAAGCATTTATAAGCAAGATTAACAAGATAACTCAAATTAGTTCATTTATTTTACAACAGGTTTTCTTTATGATCTATTTCATAATTGAGGACCCCTTTAATTCATGCACCTGATATTTATACAAAATTGTTTGATAAGATAGGCTATTTATTGTCGGAAAACTTCCGTAAATTTACTGTCAGTTGGTATTTTTCCAATAGGCTAAAGAACAAACGTTTAGAAATATAGATTTTATATCAGTAATATCGAATTAAACAAATTAAAAACAACAGGTTGAAGTTGGATTACCTGTTTTCTCTTCTCAGGAACTTTACGTTTTTCTTACATGTCGATGGGTTCCCAAATGGCACCCAAATGCTAGCCTTAAGCTCCGAACAGCACCTGCCTTGTCCATCCTAGATATTTCCCAGGCATTCATCAGGAGCGTCACAGTACTGCTGGCATGCAGATCCTAAAATCCTTCCCCCTCAGACTCGAACATGCTGTTCAAGGACATGCAGTCGCATCGTGACAGACGTTTAGGGTTTTTCATACCACAGTAAATTGGGAAGCTAAATATGAAAACGCTCACCATGCCTCAAATCGATCTGTTATGAAGCATACATGAATCAGTTAAAACAGAAACGGGCTATATTTCCACAGGCACCTGCTCCCTGCCACCACACATTTCAACGAGCCAATGAGATGGTCTTGCGTTATTGCCGCAGCGAGACGCATGAGTAAAACTCTGCGTAAAAACGGCAAATGGCAAACGAGTGAAGACGGGTTAAAATCCAATGGTATTTTGATCAATTTTAGGACCCATAATTAAGTTTCATTGTAATCAGCAATAAGTACGCTTTAATTAGATTCCCTGGACGTCAGCAGTTGAAATAAACAACGAAGGCAATGATGGGGGAAAAAAAGTTAACCGACATTAAACTAAGAGCATTGGGAATTGCTAAACATCCCCCCTCTGTCGTGTTTTTTCTGCTGTTCATACCGTTGTCCAGACCAGGCTACATTAGCTCCTTTTGCCGATGCGATGCAAAAACACAAATGATACCATTCCTAAATGATTTCTGCGTTAAAACGGCTACTTCCTAAGAATAGCAAAAGCCCTCTATCCCGCTGATTGATGGAAATGGTTGAGAGAAATCTAAATATCTGCTGATTGACTGGTCCTTGCTCTTCAAAGACGCCCGTAAACTTGGACTAGCCATTCCTAAAAATTCACGTCCATCC
Organism: Osmerus eperlanus; assembly: GCF_963692335.1. Classification (NCBI taxonomy): domain Eukaryota; kingdom Metazoa; phylum Chordata; class Actinopteri; order Osmeriformes; family Osmeridae; genus Osmerus; species Osmerus eperlanus. The sequence goes on from NC_085036.1 coordinate 10,438,983, forward strand.
GTCACCGACAGTGGAAAGGGTACTCATCTGCGCAACTAAGTTTTAGGTCTGTCATGTTATTTTTCATTTATGTTTATGTCAAGGACAACCTATTAAACCATGTATAGATTGTTGTGGCGCATGTGGTACAAACACAATGACATAAAAGATCTCTCTCGTTGTCTTTGTTCAACATATCCTAATATCCTATTATGTTTGCTTTCCAACCGACGTGCAGACAAATGTATTTATTTTCCTTTCATCGCCTTTTGTTTCTCTTTGACAATTTCCTACTCTGGCCGCTAAAAATCGCACTCCCCTTTGAAAGCATTGTTAGATGTTACTACTTAGAGCGGCATAAAATTTCAAAGTTTAGACTACCTTTGTCTAATTGCTGCAATGAAACCTGATTGGATGTAGTTTAATCCAATCTTTCATTGATTATTATGATAAATGTATGTTTAACTTTTTCATCCACAATGTTACATTGAATCTCTTGACTTCAAACTTATTAAACACTCCAATTACAAGCAGGCTACTCTATAAGTTGTGACTTGGGGGTGTTTTATAACTTACTTAATTCTTGATATGACAGAGAGTGCACATGGGCACTTCAATTATTGATTCATATCAATTTATTGATAATTGCACAATTGAAAAGAAAATCTAATCCCTTCACCTGTGCTGAGTTTATTTTTAAAAGCCATTATCGTGATTATAGGAAGTGGTTTATTAACTGTGGCAAAGAAACCGAGCATTTGTATTCAATTCAAAACACATCCTTTACAAACAGAGAGAAGCCCTTCATGTTCTCGCATAGCTGTGATAATAGAGTAGGGAACTCTGCATGTTTTTTGTGCATGTGAGTTGTTTTATAAATATTTGATTGCTGATATATCTGCAGAAGGCATTTGTCTCAAAGTGGGTGGTGGAAACATACAACCCTTTTGTGAAATATTAATAAATACTCAAACAATCATGTGAGAATATGACCTCAGAGATTCCAAAGATTGGATCACTGCGTACCGTATATTTTGGAAAATGTAGTAAAAAAAAACAAAACAGAAACTCTAACTTGAGTGTCTTTGTGTTCATTGACAATAGGAAGACCGTTCTTTGTATTAGGGTATTTGTATTGCCGGGAATAACAGTTGACTCAAAGCTATACTTGAACAATACAATGTTTGTGGTAAAAAAAAAACCTATTGATAATGGGGTCAGATTTGATAAACATGATTGAAATCTAAGGGTGCTGTTGGTCCAGGATGTTAGCTGAGCAGGAGTAAGCAGTGCAAACTCTGTCAAAACAGACAGAGTATTGTTGCTGTTGCTGAGGGTTTGACAATAGGATGAGTGTGTACATTGTTGGCTGATGAGATAAGATGTACTGTATGGACTAACGGAGGATATGTGGCTGTTGATGTTCAACCCCGCGGGGGCGGGCGGGGGGGGGGGGGGGGCGGGCGGGGGGGGGGGGGGGGGCACACCCATCCACCTATCCACCCACGACCATATGCTTCATGACTTCCAGACCTAGAATCGGTTCATTCTCTGTCAAAAGTGGCTTTTCCATTTAAGGACTAACTCAAGGGTTGAAGATGAAGTTGAGTTATGTGTCACTTCTGCTTTCAAACGATGTGGCCTGAGTCCTGAACGACTGGACTGTTAACTTGTTTATCTTATGACAAGCCTTCAGTACTTACCCCTGGTATTGACATATCACTCACGTTGTTTCAGATTGGTGCTACCAGTCTGAGTTCACCTGTGAAAACCAGTGTAATGGTGAGTTGGTCAAGTATGAACAGTCAGAAATCACACTCGTCATAAAAGAACAACATTGATGCCATATTCCTCTGACATGACCTTTGTTTGTGAGACTGTACCTTAGTGCTTATTCTGGTGTCTTTTGATTTGCCCTCAGCACCAGAAAAGTGGGATCATGGCAAACGAGAATGTGCAGGAAAGAAACAGTCTCCCATCAACATTGTGACCAGGAAGACCATCCCAGATGACCATCTGACACCCTTCCGGTTCCTCAACTACCAGGACACTTTCAGGAGCGTCATTAAGAACAATGGCCACTCTGGTACATGTTCTGCAGTTAGCTCCAGCAGCAGCCACAGCTCAGAGGTGTCACCCCTGTCCCAAGCTTACGTGTCTTCCCCTCTCCAGTTCAGGTGGCCATCCCCAACCAGGCCAAGGTGGAGGGTGGAAACCTGGCGATGCCTTACAAGGCCGTGCAGTTCCACCTGCACTGGGGCAAGAACGGAGGACCGGGCTCTGAGCACACCATCGACGGAGAACAGTACCCCATGGAGGTAGAGTGTGGTGTCTGCAGTCTAGGACCACTCTGGTCGCAACATTCTCTTGGTTCTATAACCTAGGAGTTTTTTTTGTTGTTGTCTTGGTTTTGTCAGTAAATGTGTTTTGTCCATTGTCCTTGAGGGTTTAGGTTGGTTGAGGGGCAGTTCTATGGGCATATGTGAAGCCCTCTGTGACATGATTGTGTGTAAAAAGGGCTATACAAATACATTTTGATTTGATTTTGTCCCCTACAGCTGCACATAGTTCACATGAAGCAACATTACACATCCCTGGGAGAGGCACTGAGCGACCCGACTGGAGTTGCAGTACTTGGATTTTTCTATGAGGTTAAAATGCACATTTTGTATTTCAGTCTTTTTGTGTGTCTCTTGTTAGGCAGCACGTTCCCTTAAAAACGTGTGAGTTAAATTGACTGTAGAGAAAGCTGAGCGCACAGTCAATTTGATTTAATTGTAATTGAAAACCTTATATCACTTTCCATTTTTAGCAATCCATCAGTAGTAACAGAAAATATGAGCCAATCATAAATGCCCTGAAAAACATCAAAGACCCAAGTAAGTAGCTCAAAACACAAACCAACCATGAGAAAAGAAAATTGACTTGTTCTAACGTCCTGTCTGCTCCACCTCCAGGTGCCAACACCTCTCTGGGCCCAATCTCCCTGGACCATCTGATCCCACCTCGCCAGAATCTGACCAGTTACTACCGCTACATGGGCTCCCTGACCACCCCGGGCTGCAGCGAGGCCGTGGTCTGGACTGTGTTTGAGAAACCCATCCCTCTCAGCAAGAGCCAGGTTAGCTACAGCTTGCTAACACTATCCAACCACACCATCCAGGGATAAGTACAGCACAGCGGTAGAGCATCATTACTGTAGATCACGTTTACATTGGGGCACAGTGTGTTTTGCTGTATGAGTTGTGTACAGGACTGTCCGTCCTGTGTGTGTCATGGACTTGTGTGTCTGTCGCTCCTCCAGCTGCAGGCATTCTCTGAGCTGGAGTTCCATGATGGGAAGCCCATGGTGGGGAACTACCGGCCCGTTCAGCCTCTCAACGGACGCCCGGTGTACCGGTCGGGAGGCACCGTGGTTTTAGCTAGCGTGGCCGTTATGCTAGGCTCTGTGGCCATGGCGATGGGACTGGCCCAGCCCAACTAGAGAATAGCATTTTGTCTCCGCACCGCGACTTGCATGAACACGATGAGTTCTCAAACTAACCAATCAACCAACAGACTAAACTCCTGCACTATCAGCCATGCCCTAACCACAGACACATCAGCCTCCAACGCCACCAGCATGCTCATAAAGGCCCACAGGAAGCGGTTCACCAGCCCTCAGCCGTCCTCGTCAAGTGCCACGTAAATGTAGTTAATCTCAGTGTCAATCTAAACGTGATCCTCCGTGCTCAGGTGACAACTGTTCTGGTCACCGAAGCCAATCATTGACCTGACACGTGAAGTGCTTTCCAATGGAACGTGTGAATAGCGTTTGCAACTTATAAATAGGCGCCGTCATAAATACTTTCCAGTTTAAGCCCATCGGTCAAAGGAGAAAGCTGCAAGCCATGTCCAGGGTATTTGCAGTGCCATGAGTCAGGTGTTCTAGCCGCCACGGGTGTTGGGGTCGCCTCACCACGTGAATACCACAGGGAGGAGAAGGGGCGTGGGCCGGTCTATGACGAACGGCTCGCTGGTCTGTTCTGAGGGTTGTAGCTAGACGCCGTGTCCCACCTCCCAGACCCCAGCCAACACACACGCTGCATCAGGAGGAGGAAGGGGTGGAGCGTCATCGTCCCCCCCCCCTCCCCCTTCGCCACTATGCTCTGAAGATAGGTCGTTAGTAGGCTGGTAGGGGGTCAATGAGGGAGCAGAATACGTAGAGAGCCAGTGACTGGGCAGAGATTCAAGTGATATATCACCCGACTGACTCCTTTTTAGCACCAACCATTTCCGTCTCAAATGTTAGCGTTGTTTCGCATCTTTCTCAGCCTCTGATGATCACAAAAATCGACGCTGTTGTGTGAGGCTGTTCTGTCTGATACTGAGAATACGTGATTTGTGTCCATGGCTTGTATTTTAGGATTCTGGGTGCACTGAATGTTATTTACTGTGAATTTCAATCTGTTGTTTTCAATCTGATTTGTTTATTCGGAGGGGTTCTAAATAAATCATACAAGAGATCTGGGCAGTTGTCTTGTGAGACAAGATTTAACGAGCTGATTGAAATGTAGATTTTCCAATATTTAATTGCCAAGCTATACTTCTATACTGTGTCATTTGTACACATGTATTTATGTACTGTATGTGTATATTGATATAAGGACACTGTTTATTTTATTTATATGTATTTCAAAGTTTATGAAACAATAATTAGTCAGAAGAGACTATATGTAATAGACAAATAGACTGCATCATCAAGTTGACCAAAATAAGTTTACTCTTGTAAATGTATGGAATTGCTCAGTTTTAAATTGGTTCAGTTTATTTAGTTGTAATGCTTGAAAATATTATGAATACTATGAAGAATGTGTTCTAGTTTAACAATAAACTGCTGACATGCCTTTTTAAACTCTGTCTGTATTTTAATTATCCTCTCTTCTGACAGTAGGTCATAATATCAAGCAAGATCTTGAACAAGCATCTGTTTTCCTGGAGTTAAATGACATACACATATCCCCTGGCTCAGCCTCGGAGTGGAGGCTGCCGTTCTGCACCTAGGAAGGTGATATTAGAATAGCGACTTGGCCTGTGCTCGGCTGTCCTGGTGATCTGGGGGTTCAGACCCTCTTCTCAGTTTCCTGTCCCGCTCCCCGGCGATCCTGAGAACGGCCACATATCTCAGCCCTCCTGCTAATCCTTTTCTAATTGACTGTTCTGGACGTTACGGCTGTCCCACACACACACATACACACACATGCCCACACACACACACACCCACACACACTTAAGTGACGCCCACGAAAACTACACGCAATCAGACACAGTATCGTAAAGAAGCTGCGCAAACACTTTATTCCATGAGGCGTGAAATTGTATCACGAACGTTCAACCCAAAGTGACTGTTGGCTTTTCAAACCAGATTGCCGGTGTCCTATAAACTCGGTCCCCTTACGAGATTTTCATCTCTCCAACCCTCTCTCTCTCTCTTTCTTGTCAGTAAGGAATCAAAAGCCTTATTGTGACAGACAGGCTGGAGGAGACGGCGCCCTCTCACAGAGAGAACAGGCACACAAAGCCCTTCTGCTGGGAGAAAGAGCTCCTGTTCTGCTCTCCTCGACAGTCCTCTATGGCTTGTTAGTGCATCTTCAGTTAAGACCCCTAACCTAAGTGAATGTTTGGGCCTGTAAAAGTACGAGCCCTTGTTACTAGAGTCTAACACCCGTCAACAGAACACCCTGCTCTATACCCTTCTCGACCCCCCTCTGCCCCACAGCACGGTGGTCCAGAACAAAGACCCCCATTCTCCCAGAGAGAAACCAGAGGCATCCCCACTGGCCCCAAGGGGCCCATCAGATACCCATGCAACAAGAATGGGGGAGAACCCTTAGTAAAGGTCACCACCGAAGGAAACGTCCTCCCAGAACTGGGCCAAGACTAACTCTGACACCTCGACAGCTTCAACCACTTCATGCGATAAAGTCATGATGCAGCACTGCTCCATGCGCCTCCCGTATCCGTACACGCTCTCCTCTCTACACAGTTCAGGAGTTCAACCTCACAGCTGAGTACAGCGCAGCCCTGTGACACAGTCTTCTCAGGCCTCCACCAGTTACGTGGAAATATATCTGACCTGATCAATGATAGTTCATTTTTTATTCATATCCCTGTTAATATCAATGCTGAGCAGTATGTTGTCGCTGATGCAGTGGAGTTTATTATTCGTCTGCCAAGTAGGGCAGTGCGGCCAAGGAGATACACAGACGGGGGAACAAGCCTCTTGTCTTGCCAGGTACAGGAGAAGCCAACTGCTACAACAGAACTCCCTGCCCTTGTTTTTATGGAAATAGCAATCTAGAGGAAGCCATCGAGAGAGGGGCCAAAGGTTTATTTCCTCTCATGAATGTCAGCGGAGATGTAAGTGGGTCTCGTAACACCTGGACCTTAAACACCTCCTCTCCTCCTCTCCCCTGTTGACAAGAACAACATTAATACAAGCAGCCATGGCATCACATCACTGACAGAGAGAACACGCTGTACTAAGCTCTCTGCACGTTCATCGTTCACTCCCAGGTTGAATGTGAGGGGTTTACGTCGCTCCATACATTACAGTGTCCCTGTAGGACTAAGGAACGGCCCAGTGCCAGCAAATTGAACCTGTGTTTCACTGCTAAGTGAAACACAGGTTCAATCTCTTTGATGGCAAATGGAATTTGAACACAGTGATTAACTGCCAAACAATAGCAAACACATGGAGGGTTTGAGAGAGCCCTGTGATAGATGATGGGAAAGAATGCGGACCTTTGATCTCGAAACCTCAAGGATGCCGAAAGGTTCCACAGCAGGCGCATTGGTAAATCATCTGGACCTAAATATCTATGGTTTACACCTCAACCCTCTCCTTCAACCATCTAGGAGTAATACTTAAAGGAGTTCAACGGTCATCGTGGTCAAAAGTGGAGGTGTACTGTTCAATCTTCTGGCAGGCATGTACCCGTGTACAGGAGGCCCGGTCTATAGCCTGGGTTGAAACCTCCATGTCATCGTGCCTCATGGGGGAGGAGCTGGAAAACAATAACAGCAGTCTTCTAGAGGTTTCCAGTCTGTTCATCTTGTATCCTCACAAAAACAGCCTGTGTTCTTGTTGTTGATTGGATTGAAGCAGCCAGACCTGGCTTGGAGGAGAGGCAGTGAGAGGCAGCTGAAGTGATAGGTTAACCGCTCTAATCCCTTTTAGGAACACCAGCTTTGGAAAGTGATCTAGATTAGTATACCGCTGATCTACTGTAGTCTGGTGGGGGCATGGTCAGACCACTTAAGTGTCAGAGTTTTTGTGTGAGTGTGTGCGTATGTGGTTATGAGAAGTGTACGGGTGGGGGACGGGGGGAGGGGGGGGATTGTGAGGAGGTATGTGTTGGGTGGGGGGTTTGTGGGTGTGAAGAGGGGTTGTATTTGGGGGATGGAGGTGTGTGGGTGAGTGTGCTTGTGTGTAAAAGGGGAGAAGGTGTATGGGATTGGGGGATGGGTGTGGTGTGGATGTTACAGAACTGCATGACAATCTGACATTAATTTCATCTGGAAAATGACAGAAGCATGATCATTACGATTACACAGAATTAGTAATAAAAAAGAATCACTCCATGGTCAGTTCAAAAGGTCAGTCCGTTTTTGCGTTATGGTTATTGCGTGTTGTGTTGCACACAACACTAATATTACTTTGATGTCAAGTGGGTATTCATGCAAGGTCAAATGTTCCACAATAAACTGGTGGACTTCTGCCTTCAGGAAGGGTCGGCCACAGAGCGAGCAGATGGATAGAAAAACAGATGTAGTGAGCTGTGGTCCCCATCAGCATCCCAGCACTTGTCTCATAAAATTGAAAGCTCCGTGGCGACCTCAACACAGACTGAGGAGGTTAGGGTCGATCAACAGGAAATGGGGCGACGGAGAGGTGAAAGATGGCTCTCCCTCCCAGAAACAAAGGTATGTCAAGTACCAACACACACAAAGGGCCGGAGGTTACACATAGTTGAGGTTCTTTTCTATTTTTAACAACATTGTTACTCCACTACATTGTATCCAAGGCATGAGTGTCGAGGGCAAGAGGTCTTGCCAAAAGACACAACATCAAGGTATCGTTTTGGGTGGCTCCACATTCCTTGACCAGTGTTACGATGTGTCCGTCTGAAATGGCTGGAAATTTTGCTGTTTCAACCAGTTGGAACGACTGAGACTGTAGATGCTATGCACCACTATTGCAACATTCTGATTGCAATAGTGGTGATTTATCCCTCTACTAGGGGGGTCAGATGGGTGAGCGGTTAGGGAATCGGTCTATTAATCAGAAGGTTGACAGGTCGATTCCAGGACGTGCCAAATGACGTTGTGTCCTTGGGCAAGGCACCTCACCCTACTTGCCTCGGGGGGAATGTCCCTGTACTTACTGTAAGTCACTCTGGATAAGAGCGTCTGCTAAATGACTAAATGTAAATGTACTATTTCCTGTTGAGAGATTATAGTTGGCCAACAGTCAAATTTCCAAAAGTCCTCAGCTAGGTCTAATATACCAGACCAGCCTCTGGTCTTCCTGATGTATTATTTTTACTTTCCCTAACTACCGCCAACCCCCCACCCCCAGCCCCCACACACACACAAACAAACAAACACTCCCCCCAACAACGCACATTACGTCAACGTGACTTGAGTCTGATCCCTGTTTACTGGTAGTACCAAAAGGAAGGGCTCCTTCCGCATTCTCTGTTATCCAAATTAAACGTGATGAGTCATTGCATGTAGCCACTACTACAATGAAAGGGTGCAGCGGCGCTGGCAATTCCAGACAGATATACGCCCCCTCGCCACCCTGACTCCTTCTCTCCATCCTTCCCCCTCCTCACCAGCCACAACCCCTTCTCCCGCCTGGTCCCCCTCCTCTCCATCCCTCCCTAACCCCCTTACCCCTGTGCACTGCTACTGTTACAAGACTCGCTGTTTATCAAATATAAATGGACGTTCATTGAAATAAAATAAAACAGAAGTCCCGTAAGAATGTAAACAGACACACCATGTTTTGGTCCGCCCTCGAGAACACATTTTTGATGCCGCAAAAGAAAAATGAGAGTTTGTTCTATTCTAGTTGTAATATTTATATTATCAAAGGAAGCACTGTCTACCAGTCTATGACAAATCCATGGGAAGATGGAGGATTGAAGGTAGACAGACCCCTGGCAGCAGACGAGACACAACCATCTCCGGGACTTCCTTGTTTTCAAGCTTCCAGCAGCACTCAGTGGGACAAGTACAAGTGAACCGTGTGATTGCTAACTCTGCTTGAGCTCTGTGTAAAACCAGGGGTTTTGTCAGTGCCAACACATTGAGTTGAATGTCGACCAATGTCAACAAAGTACGATTCCTGCACAGTGAAAGTGCTATGGTACACCTCCGTCTGTGCTCATTCCCTTTCTCAACATGGGAATAACGTCTAATATCTGATTGTCAAGCAAAAATAATAAGCATATAATGCAAAAATTGAAAAGGCGTTGTTCCAACTCAACAGGAGCTGGTATCTGAGGCAAGATTCAGGCCTAACAGACTGATTACACAGTAAAGCATGTGGAGCCACCATCATCGGATCTGAGGATAGCATACAGAGTCTTAAGGAGGAGTAGGAAACACTGATTATATATAGGAGATTTGATTATATGTTTTCTGATGAAGGCATCCTGCTATGTACTGTAACAGCTTTTAGCTAATAACCTTCACTTCCATACGGGCTGTTGTGGGCCTCTCTCCATCCTGTAATCATTAATGCAGGCCTTGTCAGTTAGCACCCCATCAGCTTTGGGTGTACATGTTGCATTTGAAGTGATTATAATCTACTACCTGTTGCTACTTTCAAAACCGATGCAGACCTAGCGAAATATTCATCTGCACGCTATCCTAAACTGGGTTAAACACAGTGTGACTTCATGAGAACTTACAGGAGACATAGGGAAATATTGTACACATGATGTGTGTCTTTTCATCTGGATTTTCTGCAGTCAGGGATCCTCCTCAATCATTTTCCTCAAAGTAAAAGTTTATTTTTAAGGGATTCCAAGAGCAGTGAAAGGATATGAGACAGCAACACATCCTTCCCCCCACCCATACGGGCCAGCATGATGTATTGCTTGTTCCACTTACATAAGAAGTTGACTCCCAAAAATGAAAAATTCTGTTTTGAGCAATGAACTTTTGCGAAATCTACATTCATCCTGATTTTGAGGAAGGAACTCAAGTGACGGCACTTCCTCATTAATGAAAAGTAACATTTTAATACACAGAGGCAACACAATGGTGACACAACACCTTTGGCCTCAATCTACACCTCAGTCTGAAACAACATCTGCCCAAAGAACTATGTTGAACTACATTACCTGATGTAGACCACCTCTTTCTCTCCTACTTGCGGTTGTCTGTCTGTCTGAGTGAGTGAGTGAGTGAGTGAGTGAGTGTAGTGTCTCTCTGTCTCTGTCTCTGTCTCTGTCTCTGTCTCTCTCTCTCTCTCTCTCTCCCACTCTCTCTCTCCCTCTCCCTCTCCCTCTCTGGCTGTGAAAATATCAACATCAGTCTGTCCATCTGCCCATCTACCACACTCACACAGCCTGCAATACAAATACCTGAACCTTCAGACATGCTCAGTGAAGAGGACAGAGGAAGGTAGGAAGGGAAAGGGACATAGGGGAAGACACCCTCACCCCCTCACCTCCTCACCCCCTCACACCCTCACCTCCTCACCCCTCACCCTGGTCCCCATCAGCATTAAAACCAGGGGTCAGGGTGACACATTGAGTCCACAGCTGCACAGTGTTCAGGAGAGTTTGTTGCCTGTAACCGGCCTCCCACAGTGTAGAGCCCCAGGGGTGCAGATCAGATTAAAGATTTTGTGCTGAATTAGACAAGTGCCTCATTTTCAAATAGAAAGTTGTTGGCAGGATTTTCAGTGTAGTGTTACCGGGAGACTTCGGAGCCAGGTCAATTAAATACACACGCACACACATGCACGCAAATATGCACGCACACAAATTTCTGCTCCATAAACAGGCCAGCCCACATGCATGTACCTTATACTGTACATACTCAGTCGCACCCATCCACGTGTTCAGAGAAACCCATATGAAATCGGAGACAAGCACATGTGCTGTTTATGACCGGTACATATTTTTACGAGGCGTACATGTGATACTGTTACTGTGTGTCAAACGGCCCTCATAATAACTCTGGACTCTGGACCAGCTGCCCTCAGTTGGGGCCACTGCTGTGCCTCGATGTTCAGCCGGGGCGTCTCAGATGTCTGCTTTGAGTTCAATCAGCCGTTTTTTCCCCCGCTGGCTGATCAGGGCCTGGTCAGGGACAAGGGGCTTCTCTTTCCCCAGCTTGTGCTGACTTAGAGCTGATGGGGATATGGAGTCTGCTGGCCCCCCGCTGGGTGGAAGGAACCAGGGGGGGGGGGGGTGGAGATGCCTTCCTCCAAACGCCCTTCATCTGTCTCTGCTTTAATTGTTTCATGTGTGGTCAGCTGCACGTTGAGATGTTGTTGTCTCCACAGATGTTGTTGTGTATGTTATGTTATGTTATGTTATGCCAGGTTGCTTTGCGTTGTCTTGTCCTAAGAATTTCAGTGCCCAGTCTGACCCTGTGTTGTTCTGTGCATCTGACAATAAAAGACTTGAACTTGAACACTCAGCCCAGAGTAAGCTGGAACAGATGACAAGTTTGGTCAGCGTCAGAGTGTTACAGGGTTGATAATGGGCCTTTTTCAGCACCGAACTGATGGAGGATTTCCCCTGACTCGAAACTCTTTAGAGTGCTGCACGTAAGTTACCTCCAAGCTTTACTTGAAAGATTTACAACTTTTAAAGTAGAGTAAGCAATATGAACTTTCTAATGCATGGACGCTGCTGTGGGGGATTGTTTACTTGAAGTGATAACACAAGGAACAAGGGTGATCCCCCTGCCCCCATCATTTTAAATGACACAGAAAAGCTTATGTCACCCCTGTTCTGTTGTTTCATGTTTTATTCAGGTTATGGAACTTTCAGCGGCGGAACTTTGAGCATTCAGCAGAAAGAGCTTCTAGGCACTCTGTCTATCTATACATGCTGTGCATCATGAGCCTGCATGCATGGACGGAGATATGCAAGAATCAGAATCAGAATCAGAATGGGATTTATTCGCCATGAAAGTTTGCACAGACAAGGAATTTGCTTTGGCAGGAAGGTGCATACAATAAACATATAGGGACCTAAAATTTAAATATGTGGACTATCTATACTAAGGGTACATAAACTAGCAGTACTAAGTGGGATTAGAATATAATTAAATATACAATAAAATAAAAGTGCAGACAGAGATGCTTCCGTGGGAGTCCGTGAGGCTTTCAGACATATTTAAGCGCATAGTGTCATACAACGGTACGCCTCATCAAGTCTGCGGGCGCCCATTGTGAGTTTTCATGGTGGTTTTGAAGCCATGTATATTATGTCTTATTAATTGGTTTACTTAAGGTTACTTTAGACTTTAGAGATACCATCTTTGCTGAGGGAAACCTAGCAATGCCTTTCCTAGAAAAAAATCAGTCCATCATTTTTGGCTTTGACTTTCAAATTCCTGCATTTTGTGCCTAATCAGTGAACTGTGATAACTGTGAACCAAATCGTGGTCTCTCTTTAGCTGGAGAGACCTGACGTTAGCTCTAATCTCCCCTCAGAGCAGATCACAGTCGCATGTTTCTACATATTTAATGTTTCTCACACAAGGATGTCAGCGTCCATTAAGTTAGGCGTTGCCTCCACTGGCCTTTCCTCCTCCTATAGATGTGGGACTCTAAACATTGCTTGTCATCATTAATATTTACCAGTCAACACTTCCGCAGTTCCTGTGATTCTGGATACAAAAATGCGAAGTTTATTTATGAATGCGGGCGGCACAGAGGGGGAGCCAGGGCAGGGTGGGAGGGTCGTAGGTCACTCTGAGTGTAATTCATCATGTCCCACGGCCACTTTAGAGCGAGCCCCTGACTTATGTTGCTGAGGTCATGCAGTCTCACACTGCAAGGCTCAGTGGTGGGATTATCACGTTACAGCAACATTCCACAAAAACACTTTTGTACTATTTGCACATTATACTACGATTAATGACACAAGTCGTTCAGAAAATCAAAACACTTACATGTGCAGATGACACCAAACACCAAACACCACACAGTTTTATTTACACATGTGAGTCATTTACACATGACCCACATGAGACTGGAGCCATTACTTTCTGTCCAATATCCTCTTTCTGTGGCCAGAAGGCACCCAACATGCCTCTCAGAGGTCACAGTGTCCTGCAGTCTGTAAATCTTCAGTTGTTTCATTGGTTGATTTTGTGTATACAGGAACTGGCTTTGTTTAATTCAATTACCCATTCGGTTTCCAGCCTCATGCACTTCAATGGGAAACACTCACACACAGAGTGGAAGCCCACGGCGTTAACAAGGACTGTGATGTACAGTGACTGACATCACCAGTGACCTCGCCTCAACATGGCTAAGGAAGCATGCCTAAAGGCAGGGGGTTCTCAAAGGGTCACAGGGATCCATGGCAAAGACCAAACAAACCCAGGGAACATGCTTAGTTGTCCAAACGAGCCTCATCATCTGCGTGGCCAAACATGATATAACATAAACAATGAACCTTGATCTCATCCAGCTTTGATATAGGCGAGGACTAATACATTCATGTTTTTCCTTGAAGGTGACTGGGGAGCTATTTCAACACACAGTAGAGCAGTGAGGTGTCTGAGTGTTTTGGTTCCATCGGGAGGAAGCCATATGTTAGGGGACAGCTAGCAGCCCCCAGGCTGTGCCCCCAGCAGGGGGTGTTTGGGAGAGGGGAGGGGGAGGGAGATGGAGGGGACAGTGGATCCCAGCAGGGGGGGAGGGCGTGACATCACACACAGGAGGGAGATGCAAGCCTGACTGGCGGTGGATGTGGGCGGGGGTGGCAGGGGCGGGGGTGCTGGTGGGGGGGTGGGAGTGGGAGTGGGGGACAGGAAGGAAAACAGTAGATCACGTAACATCTCATGTTATGGCGGTACTGCTCAATATGGACACAGACATTCCAGAAGAGCTGTTTCAAACCCCAAATGTTTGTGTTTCTCCCCCAAAAAAAGCCTGGTGGCCTAGGATATGGTTGCAGATGTTTCACCTCCGAGCAGGCCTGTTAGTTTGTTGTGGGCGCGCTGCGCAGAAGGCTGTGACTTTCCCATGATGCGTCCACTCCCTAGTGATTGTCCACTTCCCACCATTGTCGATGGATGTTTAATCACGACCCTCCCAGACCCCCAAGTGCCTGACCCTGCTCCCCACCACCGCACCACCGCATACCGCGGGACTGCATGTCCAGTAACGTAGCAGTAACAGACACAACAGTAGCTCAGGTGCAGTTCTTCAAAAGATCCCCCATCATTTTCTAACATCTTCTGTCAGACTGACGGGAGGATGAAGGGTTCCTACTGAGTTGTGGGTTTGAAAAAATCATGAAAAACTGAATTAAAATAAAGGATTGTAAACACTATGTCTGACCTTGTGCCACTCCCCTTACAATGTGCACTCAGAACCTTGGCTTTGTTTCAAACTGACTGCATACATATGTGATTTCCTTCCACATCTTCCGTTGCAGTGTGAGATAAGTTGCGACCAGCATGGAAAGTAATCATGCTATTATCATGTTGGATAATACTGCACGTATATCAGACTGAGGATCAAATAATGAGAGAAAGAGAGGCGCAAGGTTCGCACCCCCCCAACGTGTTGACACACAGCGCCTGCTGTACCACATACAGCCATCAGTTCCTCTGTCAGGGAATTTGCTGGCATAAGGATTAGTTGGCTTTGTGTACCTCCATCTTTCCGCCATCTTTTCTGCTGAGTGCGCAGACAGCCTGCTTCAGGCAAGCTTTCTTCCCCCTCCAAATGTTTTGATACGGCGTATTTTCCTGAAAAACCAATTGCATATTTAATGGCGCCAAGGTCTTTTTAAGCACAGAGTCGGCCGCAAAGTGTTTTCTGAAACACTCCCCTGACCGCCTCCTCAGTCGGAGCCAGGCTTCCTGGGCCACGAGGCCCAGCTGCAGGTCCACCTCAGATGGGCAACACAGAGCTCCCTGAAACACACGCAGGGACACAGACCCCGGGATCACTCACAGTAAACTGAACCTGACACAAAGAGCCGAGGTCTAAGTGATGGTGCCTGGAGGGCACAGGGCCCGTGCCCCTGGTCCAGTGCCTTTTCTCACTCACCAGTGTCACAATCAGAGCAAAGGGCTTCAAGCGAAGGAGACATCGAATCTCTTCACACTCACTTGGCTGCGTGTCCGAGTGGGGCTCTGAGCACGCCATTCTGGATGTGGTGGTACGGACGGCAGTCTGCCGGTCTCCCTTGGAGAAGAACAGGAAGTGACGCAGGGTGACTCTGACGTTCCTCTGGTGGGTCCACAGACAGAAGTCTTGGGACAATAGAAGTTTACGTCATGGCACACACGTATTCACAGGGAGAAACCTTGTTTCTGAAACAGGTCCAAGTGCAGCCTGTGAATCAGTGGGCTGTTCAGTAGCTGACAGGTAGAGTATCAGTAGTTGTTCACTGAGTGAGTATGAACTACCAGGAGAAGGCTAGGTTACTGTTAAGGCCGAGTCAGCATCACAGAGAGCTTTGGAGGAGTCTGCTGTGTTTAAGGGATTGCAAAGGCTCGTAAAGTCTTGGTCGACAAGATAAGCCGAGAGGTGGGTCTGCGTTGGCTTCAAAATAAACAAGTGTGTGTGCAGGAACTCTGAAACACGAGCTCTGGGCATATGTAGCAGAGAAATACATTGACCTTTAGGGGCCACCTATACAGTAAATAGACAGTTGCTGAATAAATACACTCTAGCCAACTGTACACAGCACACATCAAATGTACGTCATGTACGGCAGGCATCTTCCAGCTGTTCTGTTTGGTTTGGATAAGAGCATCTGCTTAATGACTAAATGTTTATAGACATGTTCTCTTCACAGGGGCTTCAATAACTCACAGATAAGAACGAGGGGCCCATCTCTTCCAGGAGATGACCCCTGAAGAGGAGCCGTAGAAAGGGGAACATGAACATTCCACGGTCGGGTGGACATTCCTTAGCAGAGGTACAAAGGAGGGTTGTGGTGTGGACGGACATGCACCAGTATCTGAAAGCGGGGGTGGGGTCACTCAAACCATCTCTCCATGCCTTGGTGTCATTGAAATCCCACCTAAATATGGAGCCTGCAAATGTAATGCATGGACTCTTTTGTCCAGGAGAGAGGTGCAGTACTAAAGAATGTGCGGAGGGGTGTTCGTATGTGCTTATGTGTGTGGAGGGGGGCGGGGGGGGGAGGGGGGGTGGGGGCAGGAAACTGTCCTGCAGACATCCTGGTTATCTTCTATACATTGCCTTCCGTACTGCTCTGTGTCTGCCGGCCTGTCTGCCGCTCAGTGGGACGCTCGGTGGTGGGGATGGTCTTCAAGGGGCAGAAAGCCCTCTCCCCAACCTACTTAGCAGCAGGAAGAGGATGTGACCGGTTTGGCTGTGCTGATTGAGCCTCATATTGTCCGCTATCTCCTTGTGCTATGCCACAAACAGAGACAAACAAAATCCACAGTTATGCCAACATCTACATGACAGGATGATGGACCTGACGCAATTATTTTACATAACATAATTCTGCAGAAATGTGTGTTGTGTTTGCGTTGGGAGGGGCATGGCTTTCTACATCACACAGTTATCTGAGTGTTGGCTCATGTTGTCAGCTGTGGACAAACACATTTCAACTCACACAGAAGAAATGTCTCAACTAAAAGATCGTACTTTAGCTGATGATTTCTGTATCTGTCATGATGTTCTATGGTACTCATTACAGTCAGGAGGAGTATGGTGACAAAACAGAATTCAATCCGAAGCAGGGACAGCTCCGATAATTCAAGACAGGGAAAGTAAACTTCCGTTATTTTTTCAGCTGTCTTGTGAAATGACAGTCAAAGTCGTTAAAGCACCTCGGCTAAAGGTGAAAAGGTCCACTTACGTCAGGGTCGGACTGGCCGTCGGGAGATTTCCCAAACGGCCGGTCAAATGGCCGCAGCATAATGCAAAATATACATATATATAATAAGACGTTATTTATAATAATAAGACTTTATTTATATAGCACATTTCAGACAAGAATTGCAGCTCGATGGCCTTTACATAATATATATAATCATAATACACGGCCGTTGGCCGGTCTGCGTTTCAAAGGCCTGGGACGTTTTTCAGTCCCAGTCCAGACATTATTTACGTACTACTAAAAGACTGAGGAAAAACATATTACAATATATAACATCTTAAGAAATATCCAGACCCACACAAACAACATAGATAGGCTACATAGATTGATTAGTAACTGCAGTGACAGCAGGACCTCTAAACCCTTGGCCCTGACCTTCCCTTCATCAAAGAAGGAAATCCGTTCCAGATCATTTTGAGGTCCTTGGGTTAAAGCAGTGACGGTGGAGTTAAACGCATACCATCTCTCTCTCTCTCTCTCTCTCTCTCTCTCTCTCTCTCTCTCTCTCTCTCTCTCTCTCTCTCTCTCTCTTTCCTATCTTTCTCTCTCCCACTCTTTCCTTCTTTCTCTCTATCTCTCTCTCTCTCTCTACGTGTTCATGTGGAGTAACCCATGCTGAACAGAACATCATACAGAACGAACCTTCCTCGTCTCTCATTGGTGCGTTCATCCCCGGCGATTCCGCCCAGTTGTAATGAAAATCTCAGGTTCAGCTACAGCAACACATCCACATTCTTCCCACACGGTTTTAATAAGTAAAAGTGTAGCATGTAGACCCATGCTCCTTTGTCTTGCCTGGGGGCTCGCACGGCCTTCCTGTTCTGTACATGTGAGGTGTATATTTAGATGTTTAGTGCTTACAGTAACAGTGGGTGTCGTGTGGGAGGAGGAAGAGGGGGGGGGGGGGGGGCTGTGGGGCTAAAGTCAATGACCCGTGTAATAGAAAGACAATCAAGAACACAAACATGTGCAGTTTGCACACTTCCAATTACATGTGTACACAAACATGCACGTATGTCAGCATATGCATATGAACACACACATGCTGTTTTATATGTGGGCACGTGAGTGAATAAATGCACACACACACACACACACACACACAGAGATAAACCTTAGTTGTACTTCGTGCAGTGGGAACCCCAGCTCAGAGATACTGAACAGTGATTCTAGGCCAAATATATTATTCATCACTGAATGCTGTCCAAAAACATGGGTCCTCCTGCCCACCTTTTTTCCCCAATTAGATTTTACATAATCACAGCTGAGTATGGTGGGATTTTTATTTCTATTTTAGCAAAGCCTCTGGGAGGACAACCCGTGAATCAATGGAGATCCAAATATTAGTTATTCTGTTTTCAAAACAGATGGACTATAAAGCGTGCTACATGAATATTGTGGATGGCGTATTGTAGCTTCTCCCGCTCAGTTGGAAATAGCAGGTGTGAGACCCCCCCCACTCCCACCTCCAAACTCATTAGCATGCGTTCCCTTTAATCACTTTCACTTATTCATTATTCACCTACCGCAGCATGTTAATTATTCAACGCACATATTTCCTCACGAGAGCAGCAGGAGGAGATGTGAGGAATGCCTCTCTCCTCTCTCCTCCTCTCCCCCCTCCTCTCCTCTCTCCTCCGCCCACCACACACACACACACGCACACACACTCACACAAACACACCACTGTCACTCTGCTGTATAAAGAGAAATGATAGTCGGGTGGTGTATAGGTGAGTGGTTGGGGGCAGGGCCTAACTGCACCCCTGTGAGTTCCTCTTACCCTCTTCCCTTTCCTTCCTTTCCTGTGTCCAATCAGAGCCCAGTTGTCCATCACTGAAACATGACAGTGAATATTAGCCCGAGTCTGTTTTCCATAAGTTACTCATCACAAGGACACGCCATACACTCCATTACGTCCATACTTCACAGTCACCTTACAGTCATCACCATCGTCACATGAACTTTTTAACAAAGGACAATCTAATAAGGAAGGGTTTCTGTTCCAAAGAAAATACGGCCATTGCCAAAATATACAAGGAAAGAAAAACACCACCTTCCCGCTCTCTAACTGCTCAGTCTTACAAAGAAATGACAAGACCATTTCCACAAAACAGATTGTTGACCTCTACGCCAATCCCCAGTCAGCCTGTCCCCTACATCCAACTCCAGGAACTAGCCCCAAGAGGGCCTTTATGATGTTTCCATGAGACAGCAAATCTATTTAGATTAATGGCTTAGGCCTCACCTATACAGGTGGCTGTTAGAACACATATATAAACATGGTGTCCATTACTATTGATGTCATTCACCTGGAAATGGTTTAGCTGGTGAAAGCACTGCAATCCATATCCATCCTCTGAACATGAAGCTGTTGCAGGGGTCAGCTAAAAGATACTCATATATCTTTTTCCCCTTTGAACATGAAGATTGCAAGCCGGAATTGAAATCGATCTGCAGATCTCCGTGTCTACATTGTTGTGTGCAGCCGAGGCCGTCTCTGAATCAGAAGCAGGGAGGTGGAGAGGAACGTCATGCTCCAGTCTAGCTGCGGCCGCTGCACCTTGAGGACGGGCTTCCAGACAGACAGGCTGCCAGACAGACAGGCTGTCAGACAGACAGGCTTCCATACAGACAGGTTTGCCAGACAGACAGGCTGCCAGACGGACAGGCTGTCAGACAGACATGCTTCCATACAGACAGGTTTGCCAGACAGACAGGCTGCCAGACGGACAGGCTGTCAGACAGACAGGCTGCCCCCTACAGAGATGCAGGAGACAGGCTACATGGAGCCTCACCTGGTCCTGAGTCTCCGGCAGAAGGACAGGATGACTATGTCCTGTCTGCTACCCACCACACTGCCACAGCTGACAAAAGCTGTGGCTACCCGTCATGCAACACACCTGGAACTTCATCATCAAATGATGGTAACAATCCCATCTCAATGATTTTATCATTCCCTTTCCCCTACCTTAGTTTGGACTCACAACTCATCTAATATACCTCCCGTTGAGGAATGAATTACATGGCAGAAGCTGGAATCAGACATCTTGACTGGAGAGGAGATGGGTCCTGTGACTCATGGAAGCAGCAGCATAGACCTCTGGCAGCGGGAAGACTTGGCACACACAGGGAAACCCAGCAGGATTTAAGAGATCGCTTCCTACTCTGTCACGTCTGCGCCCACACACACAATCTGCCACTGCCGATGTCACACTGAGCCATCCAGGACCCCACTCCAACACAAGCCTTATATGGGCTTCCTCCCACCTCGCTTACCTCCTCCTCCAACCTCTCCTCCTCCAACCTCACAACACAGGCTGGTCTTTGATGATTTGCTAGAGAGCGAGTTTGAATGGAAAGGGGGCATCTATGCACTAATCTGTCATCTGGACTTGTACAAGGCAGGGTACAGATTGAGCTCTTCAGCAAGACGTGACGTGAGAGGGGACATCGAGATCTCGGTCCTACACAGCTTGTCTCCCTCATGCTGGAGCCGCTGAGTTGGCACGCTTGGCGCACGGATGGTGGGGGCACAGGGGCACTCATCTGACTCATGCTAGTAGGCTGCTGCCAGGCTTGTGAAGGATGAGCAGGTGGGGGGGGGGGGGGGGGGGGGGTGCTCATGATGAGAGTCCTCCTCTAAACGACCTGTTTCTCCTTGCAACACATGTTCACTAGGCAAAGCGCCTGGCCCCAGTATCATCTTTCCCTCTCTCCCAGCCACTCTGAGACTGATCTAAATAGAGATGCCAACCCACTACTCTGCCTGTTCTACACCTCCCTCTCTCTCTCTCCCCCTCCATTCCTCCTCTCGCCCTGTTTTCCCCAACATCCCCATTTCACGCTCACATTTTTGAATTATTTTTTTTGCGTAAATGTCAATTTACCGATTACAACGAGTGTCGGCTCTGTCACTGAACTGAAAATATTTACAATTCTAAGTACAATACCTTGAACAGAACAAACAGGGGAGATGTTGGGATAAGAACCTGACCAGTATTGGTGTCAGAGCTCCCACCCCATACATCAGGCTGCTAATCAGACATGCTGTCAAGGACTGCTTATTTATCCACCCTGGCTAACAAGCAGCGACAATGTTGAGAGACAGGATGCAGAGAAGGCTATGGGAAACACAGGAAAAATATCCACAATACACTGCTTCCAGCTAGTTAGCAGCACTTGGTCTAATGCTGTGTAAAGATGCAGGGTTGTGCGTTCTGGTTCACCAACACCACAAAACAAGCAATTACTAACTAAAATCACAAGTGGTTGAAATCTTTCCCAGTGGCAGCATCTTCGCTGTATACGCCCTGGAGTACTTCACTGTATTAAGAGATGTATCTGCAAAACTGCTGAGCTTGTAACCTGCTGGATGCATGGCTGATAGGTTGTTGGCATAATCATCTGGATACAGTCATCAGGAGTTGGTGCCTTTGCTACTGGGTCACCTGTGGAAAACACTGTCTACCAAAATGAATCTGTCAAAGCATGTAATAAGACACAGTATGGGTATTGAGACAGCAGTCTCAATCTCTCGCTCTTTCTCTCTCTCTCTCTCTCTCACACACATACATGTCACATACAGTACGTCACTAAACACCCTTTAACTGCACAGATGACTGCACAGAGCACACAATATAGCTGGTCCTGATAAACAAAATCTTCTCTCTTGGACATTCTATGTATTGCTTCCACCAGTTAGTTACTTAGCAATAATGGAAAAAGTAATCGGCTATTTCTTTTAGCGACTACATCTATGTCAATCAGACAATAAATCAAATATTGTGGTGATTATTTAGTAGGTCATAATAGTACACCAGCAGACTGCATCCGTAAACCAATGGCATAAGAGATGGACACAGGAGACTAGGTTACAGGAATGACCCTGCCAAAGAACCTTCTGTCTTGCTGAGTGTTGTAAGATGAGCTAAACCCTGATGTGCTCTTCTCACTTGTGAAGGAGACTACAAAATATAACCAAAACAGACTTGTTTTCATCACTATTTTATTGATAAAAAAAAACATTTTGTGGTGTGAAATACTGTAGTAAGGTCTGCAGTACACTGAGGTTTGTCTCAAACTACTACCTTGCTGTAATTTCTATCACCACTGGAAACAAAGTGTGACAGGGTACAACAAAAAGCTTCTCACATAAAAACAGGGTCATGGAATGTCACTTCCACATAGTGTTTGTGATTTTGCTCAAGGCCACAGTGTTATATAGACAACCAGTAAAAGTTATATTTCATGTGACTTTTTTCTTTGAACTTGGCCCAGATCAGTTCTGTTCTGCAGCCTCCAGCCAGGGACATCCATCCCTGCAGCTCTGCATGATTATCCTGGGAGGGCTATTTGTGGATGCAGTGAGGCAGGTGAGTCTGAACTTACAATGACACAAATATTACTTTATATATTAATATTACAAATATTACTGTAGTAAAAGTTAGCTAATCACTCTTTAATAATGTATCATGCCACAAAACTAATTACCAGACACTGGTTAATGGATTCTGGGTAACTAGATGTTGGTATAATGGTATTACAGGGTTCCCACTGTGTCAGTAGTGAAATTCTCAATTATTCGACTAGACATCCATCATTTATGGACCCAACACATATGGGGAAGATGATGGGCATTTGGGACCAACATATTGTGGTCCCAGTTCAGTATGAAAAGGAGAAAATGCTGCCATTCAAAGACTTAACTCTTTAAAGAGTCATGATAAGTAGGTAGGTACATACATAGCCTACCAGATA
The DNA here is from genome assembly GCF_963692335.1 of Osmerus eperlanus. Lineage (NCBI taxonomy): Eukaryota > Metazoa > Chordata > Actinopteri > Osmeriformes > Osmeridae > Osmerus > Osmerus eperlanus. The sequence continues at coordinate 10,461,842 of NC_085036.1, forward strand.
CCCGAGTAGAAGCTTTATTATTTATAGCTCGGAAGACAAACAGCATCTTTACCCAGAATCTATTGGCCTCCTTATGCTATCTACAGTAAAACTGCATATTGTGCTGCTCCACTAATAATTACTGATTTATTATATATTTCAAATTATTTAGAGGCCTAGCCTTGGAACCAGACGAATTTGCAATGTCATACTCGCATGCCACAAAGAAGCCAAAATTACAATGTGAGAAGGCGTGTCAAAGGTAAGACAGGTGGAGTTCTACGCCAGATACATTCTGTTCATTAACCATTAACAGTAGGCTAGTCCACAGTCAGACTCGTAACTCGCTAACACAACAGCTGGACGCAAAATTATTTCGGATGAAAAGTTTTGCGAAGTCGATCCTATATAACCTACATGTAGCCTACATTATTAACGTCGACAGACTTTATCGGCTCGTAGCCACCGATGGAAAGTCTTCTTGGAATGGTCAAGAGGACGGAGAGGATATAGTGTTGCGCATTTGCAAATATTTATCCATAGGCTACTTATCACCAGGAACAAGAGTGACATAATTCTGTAAACAATGGAGAACAGATCCTCGCGTGACAGTGACACACAAACGCAGATTCGTAAATATGTAGATCTATTAACTGTGCAGTATGGACAACTCGTCCATTAATTGTATATAGCGTGACAAAATCGCTTATTTCTCAGCTTGAGAAATGGTTAAAATGGGTGAGAAATACAAGGTGTTGCGTGAGAGCGTGATAAATGCCTGAAATGCCCTGTAAGATACGTCTACCTCCATACAATGGCGCCACCTGGATGTTTAACGAACGAATTACAACTGGATTTTTTTTCTCCCAATAGTTCAGTCAGACGTAACCGACCAACCTTTGCTTCATAACGTCAGTTTATCTCAATTGAGGATCAGTATATCTACCAACACGTACTATCAGAATATTAAGCGATGGACATCATTTTTTACATTAAGTTTCACCGCAAAAAAAAAAAGTTTATTTGGCATTCTTCGGCATTCTTCAAATATCATGCGTGAGCCCCGACTAGTGGCTTTAAAACATACCTTCTCTAAAATATTTCTAGCCGTGCTTTAAAATAAATAAATTACTCTCGTACAGTTATCATTCTTGTAGTTTACATGCATAGGCTATAAAATAATCCCGACATGAAGGTTTACCAGAAGTAGAACGTTAATTCATAGATTATTTAAAAATCACATGACTTGGTCATATGACTGCGTCTGCTAACCAATCAGACGGTGTTAAGAGTGTTCACTCCGTGCAAGTCATGAGTGCTAGAGGGATGGGGTGCAGGACAGTGTGTCCGCTAATCACTATTTTATTACTATTTGCGACATGGAATTGTGTTCATATGTTGGATAGTGGTATGCTATTTCCTCGAGAGTCCTCTTCGCGTGAGATAAGAGAGATAAACGGCCTGTGGAACTTCAGAGCCGATTTTTCACTCAACAGGAACTTAGGCTTTGAGCAGGCATGGTACAAAAGTCGCCTGGCAGAGGTAAATATTGAGCAATGAGGCTAACTTTACTCCAGATAACATTGCTTCGCTGTATCAACGCATGTTCACGTTGCAAAAGTCATTAGTCAGAAATGGTTTAATGTGTAACTTGTACTGTAGTCTATTCAGTCGTAATGATCAAGGCCTTAACTGCGCAGATCATGACGTTGTGTCCCCTAAATACAATAATACAATGCTTTGCCACAAATCAAACACTATTCTAACTATCTTCCAATTCTGTAAATGGTTCCTATTTCAAAATATTCCTCTTCTCTTTGCCTGTGTCCCATCTGTATGTCTAGACTGGCCCTGTGATTGACATGCCTGTCCCTGCCAGTTATAATGACATCACTCAGGACTACAGGCTGAGGGACTTTGTGGGGTGGGTGTGGTATGAGCGAGAGGTGGTGGTTCCTCAGCGCTGGCTTGCTGACGAGGGAACCAGAGTAGTGCTCAGGGTGGGAAGTGCACACTACTACTCAGTTGTCGTAAGTATCCTGTTAGTCGTTTTATTTTATTTATCACCTCCTGATTTCATGACACAACCCTATGCAGCCATTCCAGCAGTGAAATCAGTCTGACCTCCAAGTCTTCTTCCTGCCAGTGGGTCAATGGGGTGAAAGTGACGGAACATGAGGGAGGTCATCTTCCCTTTGAGGCAGAGATCAGTGATGTGGTCCGTAAGGAGGGAGGTGTGCCCTGTAGGATCACCATCGCTGTCAACAACACCCTGACCCTCCAGACCCTCCCTCCAGGGACCATCCAACACATGGACGACCGTTCCAAGTAAAGTCATAGTCATCCCTCTGGTTTAACCTAGCATTAATGGCATATTACCCTAAGACTTTAAACTCACAATATGGTTTCCAATGCTTGCGTTGAACAGGTATCCTGCTGGCTACTTTGTGCAGAGCACAAACTTTGACTTTTTTAACTACGCTGGACTTCATCGCCCTGTGCTGCTGTACACCACACCCAAGGTGTACGTAGATGACATCACGGTGCTGACTAGCTTCTCGGACAACATTGGTGAGTCTAATTTCCTTAAATTGCAATATGTTTGTCATATCTTAAGTTATTGCCTTAGCTCAATATAACATGGATGTCATTGTGATGTTTGTTTCTCCTTCGCTGTAGGTCTGGTCAGCTATAAGGTGTCAGTCCTGGGAAGTACCAACCCCACAGTGAAGGTCACTCTTTCAGACAAAAATGGCCTCTGTGTGGCCTCCTCGACTGGAACGTCTGGTGTCCTCAAAGTGGTTGATGTCAGTCTATGGTGGCCATATCTAATGCATGAGAATCCAGGCTACTTGTATTCTATGGAGGTGAGTTAAAAACTTTAACCAAATAGATTGTGTGTACTGGAGCATGCTTGTGAAACGTCTGGATTGTGGCTCAGCCTCACATGAATCAGCCCTCTTGTAGTCAGATATAAGATATGCCACTTGGATTGTAGAAGTTACGCAAGATGAATGCGAGTGTTTGTAACATGCCAGCACTAATCAAAAACAGCTGTGGCTCAACCGCCTTTTTCCGCAGTGTGTTCAGGTTCCTGACTAAGCAGCCCCTCCGCCACTTCCTGTTTGTGGTGATGTCGAGTCTGTTTAACTGTACGAGCCTCATCATCTTCTAGGTTCTAATCCACAGGTTCACATGACCACTGCTGGTGAGGGTCCTGTACACAACGACGTGTACGCTCTTCCTGTTGGCATCCGCACTGTGCAGGTCACCAGCACACAGTTCCTCATAAACGGCAAGCCCTTCTATTTCCATGGAGTGAACAAACACGAGGACTCTGATGTGAGTGCTCCTAGAGTGGCGGGTATAGCACAGTAGCAGTCTGAGCTGCTCAGTCAGTAAATAGACAAGTCATTGATGTTTCCTGTAATTTGCTGTGTGTCAGATTCGAGGTAAGGGTCTGGACTGGGCCCTGATAGTGAAGGACTTTAACCTGCTCAAGTGGCTGGGGGCCAACTCGTTCCGCACCAGTCACTACCCCTACGCTGAGGAGATCATGCAGATGTGCGACCGCCACGGCATCGTAGTGATCGACGAGTGCCCTGGGGTGGGCATCAAGGACATGTGAGTGACGCCCTTGACCCCCTCCAGAGGTCACACAGAGGTCATAATGTGTGATCATCAGTGGTGTTTGTCCAATGTGCTTGTTTTTCCAAGAAAACACGCAGCGGTCCCTTTCTTGTGAGAAGCAAACATATAGAATAGTGAATGAAATGAACCAGTTAGCTGTCAGTAGTCAGTGAGGATGTGACCGCGAGTGCTGCTGTCCTCCAGTCGTAGCTTTGGAAACGCCTCCCTGGCTCACCACCTGGTGGTCATGGAGGAGCTGGTGAGGAGGGACAAGAACCACGCCTCCGTGGTCATGTGGTCCGTAGCCAACGAGCCTGCTGCAGAGATGCCCCCTGCTGGACAGTATTTCAAGTAAGTCAATCCTTAAGTTGTGCCTTGACGGTTATTTATTTAGCGGCGCATACAAACAAGTGCCTTTAGTGAGTGCAGCAGATAAGGAAGGACTTGAAACTATGTAACATACTAGAACCTGGCATTTAACAATGATTACATGCATAGGTATTTGAAGCTCTCCTGGGAAACGTCTGTCGGGAACGTGTCTGTTGGCATGCAGGTGTGTGTGTGTGTGTGTGTTAGTGTTCCAGATAGCAGAGATGAGGGTAAAGGTGAGTCTAAGCCTGCCCGGGTTCTACAACCTGTGGAATGCAGTCTGATTGCTTGTCAGCCCTCCCTATCTCACAGCACAGACCAGAGCACCAGAGGCCAGGGAGGGAACCCAGGAATTTCACCTCACAATGCCCAACCATTGAATTTCAAATCCTATGTGGGATGATGGTTCAAAGTTCCTTCTGTACAATGCTACTTTTCTCATCCTAGTTCAGGTAATACTCTAAGGCTGGGCCTAAGCTTAGGATGTGTTGTGTCTTCACATTCCATCAGGATCTTTTTTCTCTCCTTCCTTTTCTTCTTCCCCCTTGCCCGTCTCCACTCAATCCCTTCTCTCGTTATTTCATCTCTCTTTCAGGACTGTGATAGCTCATACCAAGTCTCTGGACCAGACTCGACCCGTCACCTTTGTTTCATCCAGTGACTATGCCAGGGACAAAGGGGTGGGTCTTCACTCTACCCAGCTCACTGCTAGAGTTACCAACAAGTGTGGCAGATTATGAACTCTTGCTGCCAGAATGTTGGGCTATTTTAAACCCATACACCTGTTCCGATTGAATCCCCCTGGTTTACAGGGCAAGCTCTTTTCCATTTTGTGTCGACAAAAATGTTTCTCTGGCATTTAGTCTGCTTAGATTGAACATTACTTAATGCAGTTAAATACATTTAAGCCATTCATTCATTGAGGACCCTCTCTACCTTCCCCCTCACCAGGCTCCATATGTGGATGTCATCTGTGTGAACAGCTACTTCTCGTGGTACCACGACCCTGGTCACTTTGAGGTCATCCCCATCCAACTCAAGACCCAGTTTGAGAACTGGTACGGGAAGTACCAGAAACCCATCATCCAGAGTGAATACGGTGCCGACGCGGTTCCAGGTCTTCACACGGTGAGGCTAACACATTGCCGGGTGTTTACCGCACATCGCCAGGTGTTTACTGCACATCGCCGGGTGTTTACTGCACATCGCCAGGTGTTTACTGCACATCGCCGGGTGTTTACCGCACATCGCCAGGTGTTTACCGCACATCGCCGGGTGTTTACTGCACATCGCCAGGTGTTTACTGCACATCGCCGGGTGTTTACCGCACATCGCCAGGTGTTTACTGCACATCGCCAGGTGTTTACTGCACATCGCCGGGTGTTTACCGCACATCGCCAGGTGTTTACTGCACATCGCCAGGTGTTTACTGCACATCGCCGGGTGTTTACCGCACATCGCCAGGTGTTTACTGCACATCGCCAGGTGTTTACTGCACATCGCCAGGTGTTTACTGCACATCGCCGGGTGTTTACCGCACATCGCCAGATGTTTACTGCACATCGCCGGGTGTTTACCACACACCGGTGCGTCGGTAGAGAGCGTGTCCTTTCTGAGAACTGAACGTCTCTGTGGTAGGTGTTTGGGAGAGGAACGTTTCGTAAGTTGTAGGGAGGATATTAGGTCAAAAAGAGGGGTCTAAATCTCGGATTCCTGTCCCAACAAGTGACTGAGCATGTATGAACGTAACACGCCTCAGCACAGACACACATGCCCATGCTCTACAGACCCTTCAACCCACACATATACACTCACTATCCTTCTCCCCCACACACACAAGACCCAACACATCCATGACTAAGTTTCTGGGTCTCTTTCCCACACTGCTGTGTGTGTTTGCAAATGGATGAAAGTGGCCCTCTTGTCTAATGTGCACCGCTTCCTTGCAGGACCCTCCTATGATGTTCACTGAGGAATACCAGAAGGCCGTTTTGCAGAGATACCATGACGTGTTCGACCAGAAGAGGAAGGAGTATGTCATAGGAGAACTCATCTGGAATTTCGCTGACTTCATGACAGCACAAAGTAAGGAGGAATTTACAGAGACATGCACGTTTTTTTTTTAAAGCCATATCATCACAAGATAAGAGATAATGAGGGAGACATCACAAGATAACTCCCAAAGTAATACTAGGTTGTTCTTTTGGCTCTGTACGCCTCAATTGTTTTGTGTGGAATAATCCCATGGCTATGAAGTTCAATTGGAGACTTCAAACCCATGCTGATTGTTTCCAATACAAAGTGGAGGTGTATAGAACCAAAATAGCACAAATGTGTCACGGTGTGTCAAATACTTTTGGACATGAATAAACAAATGAAGCTGGTGCAGCTGTGGAAAGAGCCAGAGGGTTCATGTTGAAAGTGACTTGAACTTGCGTCAGCTGGGAAAGAGTCTGAAGTGGCGAAAGCCAAACATAAGTAGGTGGGTCCAACATAATAGTTCATTCAATAGCTCTCCATTGCTGTGCCCCATTTGACCTGCCATATCTGAGCACCACGACAATTCAGATCCGGTCAACTCCCTATAACTTTGTATGCTCCCCTCCCCTATCCATGATATGTAGTATGTTTGTGTGTACATACATATTATATACTGTAGATACCGTTTCTGTTTGTGTCCAAATTCCAATGGACTCTACCTTGAGCTTTACAAGGTTATGTAATGTCAGAATGGCTTTTGAGGAGTGCACATAATGAAATAGATTATCAGGCATTTGACCTGACATACCATGTTTTGGCCTGACCCAGTTGACAAGAATAACATGTACACTATGCACTCTGATGTGTTTGTTACCCTGAGGAAATGTAAGCCAACTGAAACGGTGTCTCATGTGGTTGTTTGCTGATGTTCGGTCCTCGTCTCCCTGCAGCGATCACCCGCGTCGTGGGGAACAAGAAGGGAATCTTCAGCCGCCAGAGACAGCCTAAAGCTGGGGCCTTCCTGCTGAAGGAGAGGTACTGGAGGCTGGCCAACGAGACCGGGCTGCTTCCTTACTGGACCCGGTACCCCTGTCTGCTCTGACCCCCGGGAGCTTGGGACTAGGACAGAACATGACACAATCAGCACAGGCTGCCTGTAAGCGTACACTGCACACAATGTCATTAGAGACGGGTTTAAGGTTCAAGAAGGTGAATGTATCAAATGCTGTTCTAAATCATTGTTAAGTGGAATGTTCTGGTTGGAAGAACAACATTTTTCAGTATAACATTCAATATGCATACTTATTTAACAATGTACTTTTTTCATCCTGGTGTTTATCATCACCGTGTATAGTATATAAATGGCAGATTTTTGGTTGGCCTCTGTGCGAATTCAGTATCTGTAAATGACCAGGTTATCTTCTTTCTGACGTTTAGAATGTTTGACCAACACTATGTATTCCCTTGTTTACAACAAGACCAAGTCAGAGCCTTGTAATTGTTGTTTTTGTGTGTAGGGCATTGTCATTCCCAACATCCCATTGGTTTTCATCATGCCCTTAAGGAACATTATTTTAATTCAAGTGATAATTTAAAACTTGTTCTTTATCGGTCATCGGCAGGGTACTTGTTTGTTGCATTTCACAGTTTATTTCATAGGGGTGGGAATCTTTTGGTACCTCGCGATTCAAATCGATTCTTGGGGTCACGATTCGATTAAAAATCGATTCACGTTTTTTTAAATCAAATTTCGATTAAATATATGCTTACATACAAAATAATAAAAAATAAATAAATAGAAAATCCATTTTTAAAATTTGTGAATCGCTAGAAGACTGAATCGCGATTCATATGGGAATCGATTTTTCCCCCCACCCCTACTAGGTAGTGTGCTAGTATGGATGTGGAGACCTTAAGGGAGCCCAGCCTCTTGTTGGGGGAAGAGCACATTGTCTTACTGCTAGCCTGGCTGATACATATGAAGACCGTTCATGAAAGGCCTGTCTAAACATCGTCTACAGACTTTATTCACAAACCCCGATATTGAATATTGAAGGGATGGTTTAAATAACGCTGTTACATTGTGGCGTGGCGATGGTTTCCTTTCCATAGGGAAAACACACACCACACACACACAACATATATTACTTAACTGATATCAGTTACATGAATTATCAACTGGTTTGAGCAAGATTTGAACCAGGGGTACCGTGTTTGGCAATAGACTTGATGGTAAGCATGCTTACCCACTGAGCCACAGAGAGGGTTCCTGTAAAGTTGCTTTCTACAAGACAGTGTAATTGCCCGTATGACATTTTGATTCAATATATGCTTGTCTTTCACGTTTCCATCCTTTTACAAATACAGTATTGTTATTTCATGTAAAAATGCTGTCTTGATACGGAACAAGCCTATGTTTTTATAGAATTGTGACTTTTGAATTGCGTTTGCACAAAAACCATCAATTAAATATATTTTAAACATTACGTTTCTGGCACTGCAGTGATTAACTCAGTTGAAATGAAAATGATCCTTATTTTCTCAAAAAATAAAGTCAGACTGGGTGCTTTAGAGGGAATGTTTTAATGGTTGACCATTTCCACACAACAATGACACAATTTAAAATGTTCACTGTAGTGTTAACTTTAGCAACTGTTTCCCGCAAGGTACGCTGGCCTCCGATTGTTTTTCTGCACCCTCCTAGCATTCCTGTAACACTTTTCCATGTAAGAAAATACAGCATCTTAAAAATTATATTTGGCAAATACAGACGCAAACCAAAACAGTCTTCCTCCCAAAGAAACTTGATTTAAGATAAATTTGACGCTGACACATGGATTCCTAAAGCTCCAGTCCTTCCTCTATACTAGAATATTCCAGAATGTTAACAGTCTATACAGCTAAAGGGAACCACTGACCACGGCGAGATCATTCACATGACATTAGGAAAGAAATAAAAATTCACTAGTCACAGTCGGACAGAAAAAGAACTTTACAATCTTGGTAGTTCTGACAGAGTATTTATAGGAATTAAGTGTCCTTGTTCTAATGAGAAAAGATTGAAGATGAGAATGTGCTGGGAAATTGTGAGGAGAAAAAACATGGTTGACCGCTTATATGAGACAGGGATTTTGTGGGTCATTTCTATGGAGTACTTCACTGTTACACTGGATACGAAATCTTCGGGGGGCTTCCAATTATCAGAATACATCTTAAGAAAGGCAAGCAGGAGTGCCATTTACCGTAATTATTCTTCAATTACAAGGCTTTACTGTTGCTCTTCATTGGCTCCAAGACCAGTAATCAAACAGAAGGCACTTTTGATGGCGATGGTGACGCAACAACCATGGCAGTTGGGGGTCTATGCATTGAGGTCTAATTCAACAGTTATGACAGGACACTTAGATCAGTAGCTGTACACAGGTTGATGGATCAATTTTATCCTCACATTTTATGTGAAGAAAATGAAGAAATGCAGTCTCCTTGACTCCTTTTACACAGTCTGTTAGGTCAGGAGCAACCCAACTAACCCCACACGCCTTTCTGGAATTAGTAACAGAGCAAATATGGTTTTAGTATCACAAGCGATGGAAGAACATGAGACTTTATAATGATCTTGACAACATGGAATTCTGTCTATATTTGGGAGAGTCTTGGCTACTTATTTTTTCAAAATAAAAGCAGACTCCTTGTATGTATCCTAGATAGTCCTGCCTTCCATGTGAGGGCAAGTACATTATGACAAAATAGTGTGGTCAATCATCTCACAGTGAGTTTGACACATACAGTTCCGGTAAGTTTCAATAGACAATGCTGTTTAAAATAACGCAGAACTAGCAAGTAACAACTTTACGATGTACCTCATATCCCACTTCATATTCTGTTAAAATACACTCCTTTTTAACCCAATTACAACAGCATGTACTCAACCCCATTGCCATTCACAATTGATGAATTAACACAAAAAATGGTAAGCATATCATCATCAAAAGTCAGTGGAACATCTGTCATGATGAACAGTAGCTTCTCCATGCTAACTTATCAGGATAAATTGCATTCCATGGTACACAGATACACCAAGGCTTTGTCTAGCAGTAGCAGAGAACAAATCACACACCAGCGTGTTACAAATGTTGTTCAGTGTCATCTAAACCACTCTCAGACTGTCCAATGGCCAACGTGTTAGGAGCCTGGTCATATTGTACCATACAGTAACATCTTTCTGAAAATACAAACGAGGTTAGCTTCAGTGTGGTGTGACGTGGTCAAAATAATCTAGCTCTAGATTCTCACTCGGAACTGGAGACCATACTGACTTGGGTTGTTTCACACCTTGGCCAATGACTGTGATTTCCAGTTACAATGTTGGCATACCACCATCACGGTGAGACAGTGAACCTGCATGACTCAAGCAAAACCATTGGCCTGTTTTAACTGGATGCTCTTCCAGACAATCCCAGTTTGGCAGCCTGCCCTACCTAATTACCCAGTTGGACATTTTAGTTTAGCCATCAGACAATTAAGTTATTATAAAAAGCCATGGATTAATAACAACAGTACGAATGAGCAGTGATAAATTACATACAGTATACACCCCCAAAACAATAATGGTATTTCACCTCACCTCTCTTTTAGGCACATAAGTCTTTATGGATCCACTTTAGGGTGTGGTGGTCAGGAATGCTTTTCACACGTGACAAAAACGTTCAAAGAGACGGTAGGGGTGCTGCTATAGACTCGTCAGGGCCATTTGAACCTCGGTGACATTTGGGAGATGATCAGTGACCACACAAGAAGATCCACACAACAGAGCAGCATGCCTCGCTGAGATTGCAGGGAATATGATGTCACACACAGACTGCAAACACATCTTCAGATTTGTTAACCCAGATGATGACTTCAATTCATTTTTTGTTCCTTGTTTTGTATTCTTTTCAGGGGGGGGGTTAAATCCCATTTTGTCAGTGTTTTTAATTTTTTGTTTTTTTTTATTTATTTTTTTACTTAAAGTCTATATCACCACTAAATCACAATCTAGCCTTGAATATTGCTCAGCAGCTATTTACAGAATTGCAAGAAAGAAACAATAATCTGATCTACACACAATTTCTCACATTCTTCCATGTTTCATATTAGTGGTCCTCTTCAAAATAAAGAAACCTGCTTTAAAGTGTAAACATAAAAAACTATTCTGTACGGTGTTAATGCTTCTTTTCTCCCTCCTACTGGAATCATATCTGCTGACTGTGCAATAAACCCATGATCATGCATTTATATTTCTCTCACACCCATAATTCAGTTCTGCTCTGGTTCTAGAACAACTCCAATGTGCAGGAACAGGACCTCCTAATTATTTCAAGTAAACACCCAGATTTTTCCATCGTCTTATCCGTTTTGTTCAACAGAGGGATGTCCTCCACAAAGACTTGGGGCTCGGCCTGCTTGTCTTGGATGCATTTCCTCCAAAACCCATCCCTAAAGTGGGGAGAATAAATATAAAGAAAAAACAAAACCGACAAATACTTTTTTCCCCATTATTAAATCCTTCCATGTATGCAGTGAACTTTTGGATGTCTGGCCCCAACTTTTTTAAGTCTTCTTTTTCTTCTTCTTTGAACACACAGAAGCAAGGTCTCCTGGTGGCAAGTCAAATGTTCAGACAGGTCACATTTCTTTTTTGTTTGTTACAATTTTCTTGCTCTCTACTACTTAGTCCTGCTTGGGCTGGAGCTGCTGCTTCCAGGCCTCATTCAAGTAAACTAGTCGCTTGTAGTTGAGGATAAAGAGAATGAAGTTCAGTGCGTATGTGGTGACACAAATGAAGCAGAAGTCCTTCAGGACAAAGTAAAGAATGTAGCTCAGGTAGAGGGAGCCCACCACCGATAAGATGGACGTCATCATTAGGATGAGGGCAGCCATCGCACTGACGGTCATTCCTGCAACGAGAGAGGCACAGATCAAAACCCTAACAGATACTTTTGCACTTTGATTTTATTGAGGGATCAGACTAATGGATTTATTGTCTTGTTTGCTGTGGTAGCAGTCAAACACCATTTGACCTCTATATCCATTTTCAAGTAATCATTGGGTACCTCTGTGTCGTTTTAATGTGCCCATAAAATACACCCTACTGATTACTGCACTAACGATAAGCCTGTATCTCTACAGCCATCGTTTGCAGATTCAACGACTGATCTTAACACAGAGTAACACTGTGATGTTTCCAGGATCCCATAGTTAAAGAAAGACAGGTGTTTTATGTTCTACAGTTGAGGACGTTCAACAGACACCAACATTCCTGGTGCATGCGTCTATTCATAGTTCTGAAATTACATTAGAGGAGAGGGACAAACACAGCATACTGAACAAGGACAGGAGAGGCAACAAAAGACATGAGGACGTGCATCCCTCCAACAGTATCAACTATGTAAACTTGTTGTTAAGGAGGTTGCAAATGAGGGCAACTAAAATGGAAATCTAACCGTTGGTCCACTGATGGAAACAATAAGAGTCCTGTTCTGTGCAGAAACCAGGTGGCTAAGCAGGCAGCCAGCAGTGAACATATCAAAACAGTATAACCGAGTCGCTTAACCCTGCCTCAAGGAAAGAGGAGGCATGTTGTGAGAGTAAGTAATAACAGCAGTGCAAGAACATTTTTAAGAAACTCTGTGACCATGTATTTGTCTGGGGAAGGACCTTTTTTTGCACTACACTAATTTCAAGCGGATTGTATGCAATTTGGCCAAAACCAAGTAAAGTACCTTACAATCCTACATAGCCATGAGAAACTGGACTTAAAATAATATCAAAGGTGAATAAACTTGAATTAAACATACTGAAAAGCAACATTTTGCATGGTGATATGACAGTCATATGTTCATGGCTCATAGAGTGAGTAAGACCGTGTGTTTTCACTTAGACTCCAGTTCTTATATAAGAGCCAGGGGCAGTCAGATATAGGAGAGCGGCTGTTAGAATGGTGTGTCAGCACAAATAGTCGCCTGTGACAATCAGGGTGACACACACACACGTACATTCAATGTATTGGCCTAGTTCCGACAATCTTACCTAGTAACAGCTGAAAGACATAAAAGAAAATTCCGTAGACACTGTTTGGCTGGTTCATTGCACTGTCATTTCCAAAGATAGAGCCCAACAGTCCAAATCCTCGACCCCACCTACAAAAGGAAATAAAAACAAGGATTCGTCACGTTTTATACCCCTGAAAACAAACAACAGATAGCATTTCCGAAGACGATGACCTGAGCCGTCACTCATTTTACAACAGAACGACTCATCTCATAGGAAAGGTCACAGGTTATCCTGCGTCGGTGACACTGCAACTCATATTATTTCAAGCACAAAGATAAAGGTTTATTGAGCCACTGAGTCATTGGTAAGCTGCATTCCACAGGTCGTACGGCCCCAACAGCAGGGCTAGATAATCAAGGACCCAAGGAGTTTGAATGACGCAACCACTGGTGGTGGTCCGACGGGGGGGAACTCTCCTCCCTACCTCCACGGGATTACACCACTGCATTGTTCACCGTGGACTTTGAGCATGCCACACACGCAGGCCCTATATCATTTCATTAGAACAAAATATGCCCTAGTGAATTTCGAAAAGCTTTCGCATTTCTGTGATGCAGTGTGTGTTTAAAGTGTTGGTCTGGTTGTCCTTGGGAAGGTTATTTCAGTCCTCAACCTTTTCTCTAAATCCACCATTAGACTAACAGACAGACAGAGAGAATTATCCAAATATATAGTTGAGAAGGAGGCCTTGGACTCACCAAGTTTCCTCATCATCTATCAGATTAAGGCCAGGTCTGTGCCAAGTGAAGGAAACATAAACAAGTCTACTTGCTATAGGCCTATGTCATGCAAACGGATATATCCTATCCCTACTTTGCATTTTATGACCATGATGAAGGCCGTATCCTGAAAGTGTTTCAGAACCCTTAAACATTGATAGCATTTAACATTGACAATTTATTTTATCTGAGACCCTCTTCAGACAACCTGAAGAATTGGTGGCATAGAAGCATCTGACAATCTGAGGATGTCTTTTCTGACAAAGGTTAATGCCTGTATGTTTCACAGTTATACTATTTATACAAGACTATTTATAACAGGTCTGGCGTTCCAGCTACATGTGGACTTTGCTATTCAGGTCTACAAGCATAGAACATCCTAGGATATCACCCCTTGTTGCAACTATCAATCTAGTGTATGTCTTAAAGGTCAAGTTATTTCAAAGCCATTCAGCACCTCATAAGATGACATTGGCCAAGTAAGCACAAAAGTGACTTTATCAGCAATCAGGAAACAATGGCTAGCGTTTTCTATAGGTTTGGCGTAGGAACACATGTAACATCTTTAAACTGACGTATAACATCACTAATTAACAGGCCACAGCTAAGTAAGTTCGTATGTCAGTTAGGGCACTTGGGACATTCAGACGGGCAAACTTAGAGCAAACAATGAAGGTACCATAAAGCATTGTATACAATAATCAGGAGCCATTTAAACCTCCTGACAAACTTTAGAACCACAGTTGTGTAGCTAACCAACATCACATATCAGAAATGAGCAGTTTATCGTTGTGGTTAACTTGAAAACATGACTTAACGTTAATGCTAGCTGGAAAGCTAGCAGCCTATGTGAAGCTCACGGCTAGCTATAGATTTGGACAGCTAGTACTACGAAAGCTGGCTCGAGCTGTATGCATTTACTGATAGAGCTTTAGCTACTTGGATATATAACGTTAAATCAAGTGCGTATATGTCAATAAAGAATACATTTTGTGCCTATACTGTTTAAATGTATATAACATTTACATTTTGCTAGCCTAGCATATATTAGCCCCCTCTCCCCTCCCACAGCATAAGGATTGCTATATGTTTACACCACGTTAGCTAGCTTACTAGCCATTTCGACTTTGTTATTACAGGTAACATGCATTATTTGCATTTGAAGAAATATCGTATAGCAAAGTTGCTAGCTAACAGAAATCTGACTCTCAAGACATTTTGACAGTTCAGCCCGCGCAGCCCTTCCCACAATAATGCCACTAGTCTCATTCAGCGCCACTCTCTAGTCGGCGCCGTTGTGAATTCATTACCTTGAGGAGAAGACTTTAGAACAGCTGATAGAATTGCTCACGTCGCACATGGCCCGATAATTTGAGTCCCTAGCCTTTTCCCTTTCCACGTGAAAGGCATACAAGGACAATATAATGCCCAAAAGGCAAACAAGGAGCCTCGCTATTCTTTCCCATCGAGGGGTGGACACTCTCAGGACGGGCGCCGCCATCTTTCTCCGGCCTTGTTCTAGACACGCAGCCACTTACCATTGGGGACAACGAGAGCTTCTACGTGGAAAAGCTTCACAACGCCCCACACCACCAGGGGCGTGTCACAGAAATGTCACCAACCTCTGTCTCGCGCCTCCTGCCATGCTACATATTGTCATGCAGGTTTACAGAAAGCTTTTTATTTTTCATTTTAGAAACGTTGTGTAAAAACGTATTGAAAATCTATGCGATCTCAATGGATTTCCACATAATGTTATAAACCAAACACCTATCCAATCTGTTTAACACTATTAATTTACTGTATAAAAGATTACTGTATGTATTGCAATTGTCGCAGTGGATTCCACAAAAACACAAATGGATAAAACTTTTGCTGACTTATCAAATTATCAAATCAGTTATGTATTAACATATGGTATAAAGTCATCCATATGATTAAGTGTCTATCTGATTCTTACTACCCTGAACCTGACGGTGTATTTGCAGTACTTTGCTGTAAATGAGCATGTGACTATTCTGAAGGGTATGTTCCAGCATCAGTGTGTATTAAATTGATAAGGTATAGTATTGCTTAGCAGCACTGCACTGCCTCTCTGTGGCTACCTCCCCATCCAATACACTATAAGTTCTCCTTACTTGGAAGAAACATCAATTAGATAAGAAGACAGTTGTGTGATTATGTTGATAAAATTACATGAGACCTCGTCTAGCCTAGTAAACGCATCGTGACAGCACTAGGTTTATAACTGTTTTACGTAGTTTTCTTCCATTTGTTATTTAGTTGCAAAAACTTATCAAGGTAAAAAGTATATATATATTTTTTTTTAAACGCCAGATGCGAGCAAAAATAAAACGAGATGTACAAAATATAGAGAGGAATCATCCGATTGGTTTCTTGGTCACGTGACTATTTTACACAGCAGTCGATGACATCGTTTGTTTACTTGCCGTTTTCACTGCAGACAGATAACAGACTGAGTCTCTCCTTCAATAACATGGCTACAGAAATCGAAATATTTTCGTATTTCGAAGAAGTACACTATGACCAATACGATTACTACAATTTAAACGAATATCCATGTCATTATGCTGGGAAAGGAAGAACTAAGAGAGAAATTGGATTGAACACTAATCGCCATTTGCCTGCAGGACACGAGCGAAAAATTGCTGAAAAATATCGCAACAGCGAGCTGAAACGCAGAAGAACCAAAAGTTCTTCATCTTGAAATGTCTTACAGGTAATAAGAGTGCTTAAGTACGTAAATGTTATATATTTTCAATATGTTTCAGCTGTTCTCTGTTGTTTTTGTTATTGTACAGCTACGAATTTTCTCTTTGTTGCGCAATGTCTTACTTCACACGAGCCAAATTATGGGATTTTTTAATGACATTATGCTTTCTGTTCATTTATAGGTTTCGGGAAATGATTCAAACTCGAATATCGACGATACTGAATGTCCAACGTGTGTTTCGCCTTCTCTGACCAAGGAGTCAAGATAACTTGATTTGTGATCTTGATCCAGTTAGTGAACGGACTTCGAAATGGCCAGGGAGGCCATGAGAGCCAGATCTTGTTACAAAAATGTTCCCACTTCGATACCTGTGAACTCTTCAGGTGTTCCAGTGTACTATCGTGGGTTGAGTGGTTGTATAGACTAGCAAACTATACTATAATAAAGAGTTGTATAATAGCTAAATAAATATGCTATTTCTCAGAACCCTTCTCTATTTGATTATTTGAATTACAGCAAACTATGTATAGCTTACGTTTTTTTCCATCGACAATGTATACCCGTCTGTCATTTCCATATCTTTTCTGATAGCCTACTGTTATTTTATAACGTTCGCTCATTTCCCCTCGGTAGCCTACCAATCATTTCCTCTTTTCTGTCCGTCTCTTGTTTTCATTGGACCACGGCGCCCAAGAGGTATGATTTGGGGGGGGAGGGGGCGGGGGTTTATTGTGGCATAAACCTACTTTAATACCAATGATTTTAATGGTTAAAGAAAACTTTGAATACGAAGAAAAATACTCACCCTAGCCAGTAGGTGTCACTAAAATGCTTTACCAGTGTTTCGACCGCCTCACGCAATTTCCTGTTTCATTCACGTGAAGAAGCAGCACATGTGCACATTTTTCTACATGCAGTAAGACCACGGGACAACAGTCAGTTCCTTTGAATACAACAGCACTCATACATATATTTGTCGTAGTTATATATCTGTTGTAATAATGACAAAAGTTAAGAAGGAAAAAAGTATCAATGAGGAGGAAACCGGTGGAAACGAGAAGTCGTACCAAGAGTTGATCGTCAATATCAACCCAATAGCTCAGCCGTTAGCCTCCCGGAAACTTAGCAAAAAGCTATACAAATGTGTTAAGAAAGGTGCGTAACGTTTTTTGGTTACATATTTAAATATATCATATGTATATGTAATGACGTGTGTATATATGTTACACGATTGTGACTGTCGAACGTAAGCAATGTGTAGTTCATAATGCTGGTTGAGTCTATGTTAAGAGAAGCAAATACAAATGCTAGCTTTTACTAGATAAAGAATGTTTTGGCTAGCTAACCTACGTGTTGTTCTTCAACCTTCCAGCTGCTAAGCTGAAACAGATTCGACGTGGAGTGAAGGAAGTCCAGAAATTCATCAATAAAGGGGAGACAGGGTATGCGTGTTTATCATGCACGGCCTTGTCACGATAACAGTAGCTAATTGGCTGCAGTAGTATTGAATAAAGATCTAGCATTAACTATTTTCTGCTAAATAGCCTGCCTTTAATGTGCTATGAATGTTTATTGTAGGATTGTGGTGCTGGCTGGAGACACGCTGCCAATTGATGTTTACTGCCACCTACCAATTATGTGTGAAGACAGGAGTATGCCCTATGCCTATATCCCATCTAAAGTGGTAAGTCTTAGTTTTACTGTATTTCTATCGACTGTTTTGACTGCACACATAATTCTACATCATCTTTGGATCCATTTCATGTAGGACTCTTAACTCATTCTCCATCCTAGTTTCTGACTGTTGTAACTATCTTGATTAGTTTACCCGCAATAACTGTAGTCACAGATTAAGATATTCTAAACACCCTTCTGTCTCCTTAGGACCTGGGTTCATCTGCAGGGTCCAAAAGGCCTACATGTGTGATCATGATCAAACCTCATGAAGAGTACAAGGAGGCCTATGATGAGTGTCTAGAAGAGGTGTCCGCTTTGCCCAAACCCGTCTGAACCACCCCCTGCAGACCTTGTCTTCTCCCCTGTCTAAACCTCTCCCCAGACCCACTGTTCATAAAAACTAACCTTACATTTTTCTTGATCTCCACCCTCTGATCCTTTTTTAACCCTCTCTTCAATACAAATAAACTCTTTATGGCTCCATTGGACTCTGCCCAAACCCCCCCTGCATCCTTGGATCCCTGGAGCCTCCCTGAGGGTCGGGTCCCAGATCGATTTAGGCAGACGGGCATCACAGCGCTGTGACAGCCCAGAGTCGGTGTTCCAGGTTGTCTATGGTGATGCTGTGCTGCACAACGTCGCAAAAGACCACCTGATTCGGACTTATTCTCTGTGCTTGATGTGCGTATCATATGCTTTGTATAAGAAGCCATGGTGTTTTTTATTTGAATGATAATGGTTTGAGTTTCTGTCAGTGGTTGGACACTACTGTTTTGATTGATCTGTAAATCTGATTCTTATCCTTGTTTTTATTAAGCAAAAATGTGTGCATTTATCAATATAGATAAGCATTCTCACTTGGACAGATCTATTTGTGAATGTTGAGAATACATATTGCTTCATTACAATAAAAACCTTGGTTGTTTCATACATCTTTATGTACAAATCTGATTATGGTCACTATGGTAGTGATGGGAAGTTTGTCAATAAGGGTAGTAACTACATCTGTGAAATATGATTACGCTCTGGATAAGAGCGTCTGCTAAATGACTAAATGTAATGATTACAGACACAGCTTGCACAAACTGCACCGTAGTCTTAGCTTCACATACCCAAAAGGAAAGTAATTCGACTGCATCTAAACTAGAATAAGATATAGTACATCGAAAAAAAACTACTCACTGTTATGCAGTGTTAAAAATAATCCTTTCATATGGGATTTGTTTAAACCTAGATGTCTGAAAAGAGACTTGACTCCACAGAACTGACATTTACTGTTGAGTGGTTGCAGCCAGTAGAGGGCAGCAGTGCTGCATCTAATTGATTTTGAAGAACACGTCTTCATTCTCCACTAGCCAGCAGCAGATCTTCAGGCGTCATTCGATTACAAATTTGTGCAACTTGCAGTTCAAGACGGACATCTTGCAGTCAGACAAGACACAGAAGCATCAAATAATACAAACAATATAGACCTTATAGCATACTTTGTCCCAAGTGTCTTTGACACATTACAGAGATAGCAAATAAAAGGTTAGAGTTGACCCAAACAAAACTACCATTGTACCTTTCTCTCTGGTCCAGGTGGTCAGCATTTAATCCCTGGAGCTCTAACAAAGATAACAGCGTGTCGAAGAATCTGTGTTTCAATTTAGCATTTCTCACCTGTTTTCTTCTCCCCTGACTGCAGCTCCTATCCATTCCCCATGGCATGTGTGTGTTTCTGTAGGATGAATCAGAGGCTGGTGTATTGGTCTATTTGGTGAGGAAACATTGTGTTAGCTGTTGAAACAGATAAGCATGCATCCTAACTGTGCTCTGTGTACCCCACTCTCTCCCTCTCTCTGTCTCTCTTCCTCTCTCCCTCTGTCATTCCCACCACAGCCAACATCTCGCTCCTTGTTGACATCTTAAATATTTCAGTCAGGAAAATGTCTGAAGGTTTGTTTTGTTTGACCTTTTATTTTCCCCAAATCATGTACAGTATATAAGCATAACAAAGAGAGTGGTCCCATTCCCTCCACACCACAGGCAGCAGACTGAGAGTGGCAGCAGTAGAAGATGTTACTGAAGGTGTTAGATCCATTCTGTCTCTCTGTGTGTTTCACCCTAATATTTCAGGAAAGTGAAGAACGAGGATTTTCCTGTAGATGCCCGGAAGTTTTTTTCTCAAAAAGTGGATCTATTTATGTTTCTTTATCATTTTGTTTGTTTGAATGATTTGGTTTGATGAAAACTAACACAAGACTCTTATATTTTTGAGATCTCTGAGATGGTTTTGAGGCCTTTGGCGAATCATAGCTTGAGAGAAGAGGACGTGGATGAGGTGGGCTCCTAAGGTAAGAATAGATCGAATGTCTGAGAAAGATGCAGAGAATAGTACCAGTCTTAAACGCTATTTTATCATTCCTTTCATAAGTTACATTATGTTGTGTCGATGAAGTGCTTTCATAAATGTGATTTATTTTTAAACTTGTGCTTGAACATGCTCAGTTAATCCCTCTTATCAACAATATATGACGCTTTGTGTGATTTGTTACGTGTTTGAAGAGGGATAAATCAGGATTACGTCTACAATGTGGAACGCTCCTAGTTCTGGATCCATCCAAACCCTTTGTGGCAGAAGGAAAAGGAAGAGGAATCAGAAAAGGGGGGCACAAGGTGATACAGGTGGCTTGTGTCCTGGAGTAGGGTGACAGTGTGACAGTGTGTGTGTGTGTGTGTGTGTGTGTGTGCATTGCAATCTCTCTCCGTTTACCCAACAAGCAGTATACGTCAGTGGTGTTTTAGTAAACACTATGGCGCGTGGATCAGATGGAACCTGTCGGTTTACCATGAGGGCTGATCTCCTTATAACGACCTTCAGTCATTATGTGTGCGTGTGTGTGTGTGTGAGTCCTTCTTAATCAGTATTTCCAATTCTTTATCTCAAACTTTGTCTCCTACTCTGTCATCTCCTAGCTCCTTCCCCCTGACCTGTTTGTACTATGTTCTATCTCCAACCCCGTCCCACCTCCTGAGGTTTTGGCTCTATCCATGAAGATGTTTATTGTGTCAACAGCGCAACTGCTGCCTTCCCCCTCTAAGCTAACATGTTGGAGATTGGAGTTTCAAATTCTCGTGACTGATTTTGATGTTTAAAGTGTTATTATTTAGTTTTCTATTCTTTTGAAATGTCAGTAGAGGGGGAGACCCTTTTTCCTGTCGGTTTATCAGACAGGTGTGTGGATGAACAAGGTGAGGCTGAGCAGGTGTACTGAGAGATTTATTGAACATTCTGTTGAGCAATAATTCTCAGCCTGGGGCTCAGCTCAGTTCAGCATCAAATATCTCCTTCCCTCTCAAAAGAAAATGCGTACACACACACACACTCTCACACACGTGCACAAACACACTTACACACACACACACACACAGAGACAGGGATCAGGAAGGTGTGAAGTAAAATAGGGGGGTCTCAAACAACTGACTGAAACTTTTGTTAAAACTGACCCTTAAGGCATCCATCATGACACAGTTTAGTCTTTATCTTCTGTACGCTTTTCTTTGTATTTACGTGTATGTGCGCGTGTAGCAGGTTACAGGGCTGTCACTGTTCTAGCAAGAGCAAGGTAGCCCTAGGGGGACCTGTAATAGGGCTTGTGGTGGCTTGTCTTCTCCCTCGCCTTGCTGTCTACTCTACTGCCTCCACCGTTTGTAAACTCCTGTCAGCTCATGCTCTTCACACCTGACTGAACAGAAAATGTATGCTGCTGACACTCCTTCTGACCCCAGTCCCCCTGCACACACACACACACACCATCTCTCCATCTTAACTGATCGGCTTCAGCAGCAGCAGCAACCGATGTGACTGATGTGTCAAGGAACTGTCAGGGGGCTTGGGACCGCATGGCCTCTCTGAATATCGGTTCAACCTTCACCCCACAACAGACCGTTTGGTGCACATGTCTATCCGACAGAGATCCGTGTCGGAGAGGGGTGTATCGACTCAGGTGTTCCAGTGTCACGCAGGTCAACAACGCAGGTCACAGTCATTCGCTCCCCGTGTGACTCAGATGAGTAAGATTAGAGCTAACAGTCTTGTGAGACTGCGTGTCTGGTCCCAGGCTCGGAGAGAGACAGGAGATGGGTTGGGATCTGATCCTTGCAGCCAGACTAATACCCTCTCAGACAATCTGAGAGTCTCTGCTGGGACAAACTGTGTGTGTGTGTGTGTGTTGGCTGACACTTGTGTGGTCCCGTCATCTTGCCTCTTTGTGATGGGGGCGGTGGGTATAGGGGTGGTGGAGCAGATGAGGACGTTATAGGGGCTCATGCTTGGAATGTCCCACCAAGGTGGCAGCAGGGACGTGCTGGGACAGGAGCACGGGGACCTGAAACACACACACACCCTTTTGTAGAAATGGGACGTTATCGGTTTCCTTGAACGTCGCTTTTTCAAGGAACACGCAGGGGTACAGTACAGTACACACACACACACACACACACACACACAGATAGTCCACACAGACACACACACACACACACTCACCTCTTCCAAAACCTCCAAAGTAATTCCAATCTTTAGGAACAGTCTCTAACCTTTACATATGATGTAAATTCTGTTCAATCCCTATTAATAAAAAGGTATAAGTCTGTGTCTGTTGTAGTTCAGTGTGTCCAGAGCTTTGCATTTGAGTGGAACTTGTTCTGTGTTCCCAGAGAGGGAGCAGGGCCTCAGCAGCTCTGACAGACCGCTGGACAGGGTGTCTCCACGGCCTCTCAGGCCGGCTCACAAGACGTAACGAGAAAGTAAGAAAGAAAACATGGCTTGGAGATAGAAGTGATTAAAGAGATGTGTATTTCTGGGGTCATGGATTTTCTGTTCATTCCTGTATGGTTGCTCTTAACTTTTCATATAGTCTATACAAATATCTTAACCCTCGTGCTGCCTTCGGGTCACATGACCCAAAGGTTCATAACGAACCATCGTTGTGTTTACCCAATTTTACCCAATACAAAAACAAATACAAATAATTTTCTTTTAACCATTCCAATGTGGGGGGTCTGACACAGCCCGACAGTTAAAAGAAAATGCTTCACTTTGTTTTTGTATGAGGTAAATTTGTCGCAATACGACGGTGGGTCACAATGACTGATGGGTCAGAATGACCCGAAGATAACACAAGGGTTAAACATGGAGGAAAAGATTAATAGTCGCTACTGGCACTGTGCTCCCAGACAGGCACCCCAGGGCATAACTACTCCACCTGGGTCCCCTTCCCCCCTATCTCTCTCTCTGAATTCATTCAAAGATAATTGTGATGATAATGATAGGGAATTTCTACCACACACGCATATGCAAATACTGTGGAGAAAAAAAAATGTACTTGAGGCATGATGGTTGCAGAGTGGGACATCAGCCAAGTCAAATCAGGGGTTCTGTCTGAGTGTGGATATGGTCGGGATGATGGTATACAGACAGCATCACAAATCTTGTACCAGGAGAGAGAAAAACCACAGGGGAGAATCTTGATCGCATTTATACAGATCGAAACATACACAGGAGGATCATCTTGCTACAGACTTCAGACTTTTAAAGTTTATGTCAATTTAGTTTGTGTGAGTGTGTTTGTGCATTCTTGTGTGGACGTGTGTGTCCTTGTGCATGTGAGCGTGTTGTGTACGTGTTTGACTGTGAGTGAACTAGGTTCTGAACTTTCTGTTTGTCAGCCCGCATCCTATCAGTGTAATAAAATAGAAACATCACTGTCATTGTCCTCTGTAAGCTCAACGGTGTTACCTGTACGAAACCCCCCAAAAAAATATGTAAATATAAATATTGGATTTTCAAACTGTCTTTCTTCTTGGCTTTCTCCTTCTCTGTCAGTATGTCTGTCCAGCTGCCAATCTGTCCGTCTGTCTCTCTAGCCTGGGGGTATGTGAGGCTCCTGTATCTCGGCCCCCATCAGCCCCTGTGTTTACCAACAATACACTCCTACTGATGTGGCGTGTGACCATAAACAGCAGCCACACTTACTCTTCTCGTTCGAATTTATGTATGAATTGATCGGTTGATAGCAGCTATAGTATCAATAAAGGCTGATAAGAGCCTGTAATGACCAGGTGGTGAGGGTGTGTGTGTGGGGGGGGCACATGGGGTTCACCTTTAGCAGTGAAGGAGCATCATAACACAAGACATTACTGAGACACCTTGATGACAACTTTGTGTGGAGCAGCTCTGAATTGCTATCTTTGATCATTCAGAATAACTTCTCTTTCAAATCAGATGGAGAACAGAGTTCCTCAGATCCAACCGTGTCTGTTGGAGGGGCACTGGGGCAGAAACACAGGGCACATTCACCATGTCGTTGGTGCCCTTTATCAGCTGTTTCATGACACGTGAATGGCCAGGCCTGGTATCTCCAGTCTCTACAGCCCCTGTATTGTGTCAATAAACACTGCAGGCTGGAGGTCCAGGTCCTGAAGGCAGAAGTGTGTCTGTGTGTGTGTGTGTGTGTGTGTGTGTGTGTGCGTGTGTATGTGTGTGAGAGAGAGAGAGAGAGAGAGAGAGAGAGAGAGAGAGAGAGAGAGAGAGAGAGAGAAAGAGAGAGAAAGAGAGAGAAAGAGAGAGAAAGAGAGCGAGAGACAGTCAAAGAAAGAGAGCGAGAGTAAGAGAGAAAGTTAGAGAGAGAGAGAGAGAATAAGAGAGAGGGAGAGTAAGAGAAAGAGAGAGAGTGGGACAGGGATTAGTGCACTGAGGCCTGCACCCTGAAGAGGATCATTCTCTTTCTCACCACTGCTTCAAAGGATCTAAAGTAAACACTTCCTTTCATATCTACTCCTCTCTCTCAACCCCTTCTCTCACACCTTTCCTTGAGTGTGATCTAAAAGAGATCTAAAATAAACACACATCTGTCAATAAATACAGCATCTGTGTGTGTGTGTGTGTGAGACAAAGAGTAAGAATTAATCAAGAGTTGAGAGAGCAAGAGAGAAAGACACAGGGAGCTTGAGTTAGAGAGTTAGAGAGAATTAGAAAGAAAGGGATTGAGAGAGAGAGAGAGAGAGAGAGAGAGAGAGAGAGAGGGGGACGACGACAGAGGGATTAGAGTGCACTGAGGCCTGCTCTAGGAGGATCACTGTATTTCTCACCTCTGCTTCAGCGGGGATCTCTCTGGAAGATCTAAAATAAATACTTATTTCCTCTCTCTCTCTCTCTCTCTCTCTCTCTCTCTCTCTCTCTCTCTCTCTCTCTCTCTCTCTCTCTCTCTCTCTCTCTCTCTCTCTCTCTCTCTCTCTCTCTCTCTCTCTCTCTCTCTCTCTCGCACCCTCGCTCCCTCAGTATGATCTACCTGAGATGGTCTAAAATAAACACATCTCTGTCAACTCCTGTCCCCCCCCCCATATTATAATTGTGGGAACATCACCCCAGGTCAGTTCACTCCCTCCTCTGCATGCCAGTTGACACATAGGCAGCACTGGTTCCCACAAAGTGAACCGCCCGCCTGGCAACAAACGATCACATCAGCACCTCAACTGCTTCCTTTTCCTCCTGAGGAATCTGCAGAGTCAGCCTGTGGTCCTGTGAGAATCTCCTCTGTTGTACACGGTCAGCACTTTACCATGAATCTGAAGCAAAAGCTAATATTTACTTCTTTAAAAAAATAAAAAAATAACTTGTAAAATAACACAATTAACACAATTATCTCCTCTTCTCCAGTAAATTACTGGAAAAGTTGGGACTCAGGGGATAAGTTTGATATCTGTCTCCACCTTCAGAAAAACAGTTCTGTGGCTAGACATGGCGCTTCACATACTGTAAATGTATATTCGAGATGTAAAAAATGAAATAAACTCCAAGACAGCTCAATCTGATTTGTGGCCATTTCCCAGAGTTATGTGTGGCAGCAGGTGGACTGTGGAGAGATATTCATAGTACTGCAGTATACTGTAGCAGGAATCGTGGCCAGTTCCAGGTAAGGCCAAATATCAACAGCCCGAGGTGTCCACTGTTGCAGTTACCAGGACAGACAGACAGGCGTTAGAATGGTTAAGCCAGGTGGGGCGGAGGTAAAACAGACAGGTGCGCTGTGGTGCAGTGTTGGACTGTCTTACATTATATAATAAAACATGCTCTTTCAACGCTCTGAACACCCAGCATATAGTATTTCTGTTCTGATTCTGACTCTGTGTGTGTGTGTGTGTGTGTGTGTGTGTGTGTGTGTGTGTGTGTGTGTGTGTGTGTGTGTGTGTGTGTGTGTGTGTGTGTGTGTGTGTGTGGAGGATATAAGAGGACTTGGGGCACCTTGAGGAACTAGTTCTGTTCTTTGGCTGTTAAGCCTGTCTTTTCATCTTCTCTTCCTTGCTTGGTTTTAACGGTCTCTCTGACTACTCCCCCCCCCCCCCACCCCCCCCACCCCCCTTCCCTCCAAATACACACACACACACACAGTCTCTGTACTAGATGTCATTAGATTAAATTAGATTGACTGTACTGGTGATGACAACCATATCCAGATAGAAAGTTCCAGCACCCTCACATGGCTTTCAGAATCATTATGATTGCATGTGTCATGCTTTACTTAGCGTGCATGAACAGTTTATTCTCACGCCTCTGTATAGCCTCTGTATAGCTTATGAATTCAGAGCTAAATTACTTTGAAATTAGAAGTAATTCTCTATTACTGCCAATTCCAATTTGGTTAAATACCTAAATGTTGGTGGTGAAAAAAAAGACTAAATGGTGATAAACAACTTCTGGAAAGATAATATTTCAATTTGTTTATTTTATAAAAATTAAAAAACAGGACACTTGATGTGCAAAACAGTAACACACGTAGAAACAACACATACATACACACACAACCACTGGTCTGCAAGGCTGAGACTGAGTTTGTTGGTAATCATCACCCTGCCAATGCCCCAGCAGCCTACACCTCAGTGCCGTCGCGAGGGTAGAGCAGGGAGGAGTTGAGACTGGATTCCAGGGCTGAGTACAGCTGGCTAGGCAGCAGTGGCAGGGACAGCTCAGAGTCACCGTAGCCCCCCGCGTACTGGGGGGGAGGGGAAGGGTAGAGAGGGGGGGAGGAGGGGAGATTCTCAGAGTCACTGTAGCCCCCGGCATACTGGGACGGAGAGGAGGGGAGGTTCTCTGAGTAGACAGGGGGGGAGGGTGGCAGGGCAGGCTGGGAGGGCTGGAGAACCTCCCATTGGGGCACTGTGGCGCTGGGGGAGTAGGTGGAGGCGTAGGAGGCGTAGGTGGGCAGGGAGGGCTGGGGGGGCACAGTGGCGTTGGGTGAGTAGGAGGAGCTGTAGCCCTCGGACGGAGACATTCGCTGCTGGAGCGACTCTGCGGGCAACGCCCCTGGCCCCGCGCCATTGGTCACATTCGCCACGTCCGACATCTGGGACAGGAAGCTGGTCAGACAGAGATTGGAGCCTGAGGAGGGGGGGGAGGGGTCCCTTTCAGAGCCGCTGGAAGTTTCGTTGATTAGGTCGGGCTTGGGACTGGACTCCAGAGAATCAGAGCCTGAAGATTTGCACTCAGGGTTGGCTGGTTGAGAGTCTGACTTTCTCCTCCTCTTACGGCGGAAATTTCCATTGTCAAACATCTTCTTACAGTTGGGGTCCAGAGTCCAGTAATTTCCCTTGCCTGGAGACAACCAGAAAAAAAGAGTTGGTTAGAGAAACATGTTTGCCAGTTTTTATCTAACAGCACATATCTGTACAACTTTTCCAGATGATTCATATGATATAAATTGGAAGTCTACAATGTAATCTATGGTTATAATTAAGTGAAGTCTAAAGCACATTACTTTAATACTCATGAGGAAGAGAAAATAACTGTCATGTTAAATCCAGTCTAACTCATTTGAAGTGCCATCAGAATAGCCATAGTCGTGTTCTTACCAGGGTCATCTTCATCCCGGGGGACTTTCTTGAAGCAGTCATTGAGCGACAGGTTGTGTCTTATGGAGTTCTGCCAGCCTGCCTTGCTTTTGCTGTAGAAGGGAAAGTTTTCGGCGACGTACAGGTAGATCTGGTTCAGGGTCAGGCGCCTCTCAGGGGCACCGTGGATCGCCATTGCGATGAGGGCAGAGTAGGAGTAGGGCGGTCGTACCAGCTTCATCAGCTCCTCCTGGGAGGGCATGGAGTACCAGCCCCCAGGCCCTCCAACGCCCCCTAGGTGAGGCCTCTGCAGGTTGTAGTGCTGGGGGACAAAGCCTCCTCCATAGACCCCCGCCAGGCCTCCTCCACCTCCCAGGTAGGTGCTTCCAGGGGCAAGCTCTGGGCTGTTGAACCAGAGGTAGGGGTTGGTGGGGGGGCTGCCACCAGAGTAGCCCCCCAGGTCGTAGGCTGAGGGGGGGTTCTGCTGGGCGCTGGGCAGGGTGGGGGGGCTGTATAGACTGAACTCTAGAGGATCCTGGCCGTGGCTTGGGTACTGGCCACCACAGCGCGACGGGGACAGGCCCTGGGCTATGTAGGACGTCATGTTGCTCTCTGTCCGATAGGCTTCTGAGCTCCGATCTGCTCTGGGATTAGCTGCTGGAGATCAGTTCTGTACTGGCATTGGCTGCTCACCCCTCCACTTTTTTCTGATCTGTTCTGGGATTGGATGAAGTCAATCGTCCGGCCTCTCTTCAGCGTTCTTTTCTCTGATCCTCTGTGTCTCCTGCTGAGTCGACACTCCGGTACCTGTCCAGTACAGGTGTGCCTAACTATTCACACACCTGTTCCACCTGGTCAATATATAACCCTACAGCGACGCCCACAACAGCCCTGATTGGTTTTTGCTGTGACTGTGTCACACTCTTCTTTGCATATGAGGGATTTAGGCCCTTATTTGAATAGCAGTAGACTTCCATTCTTCAGGCACCTCAATGAGTTACATGGTAGTCACTCAGATTTAGAGACTGATATGACATCCAAGATAAACAAGAAACACTTCTATGAAATGTTCCTGTTTAAAAGTATTAAGTGGTAATAAGGCTTGATATATTTTGGTTGCTAAATATACCCTGCGACAAAGAAAACATTTAAGTGTAAAATGTATTGGTTAAATAATAATGTAATATTTCAAGATAATGGCTACCCTAACTGCAGTTGCAATAGACACTGAAGCCAAGATTGTACAGTTATTTATTAAAAAGTGTTTTCACGTGGGTATATAGTAATTGACCAGTGTTAAATGTTTATGATGTAAGGGTGTTTTAAACAATACAACACCCAGTCTTCAATATCTTAATAGACATGGACAAGAAGGGTCTGTATAGGGAGGCTATATAGCCAGAAAGAAATTAACTTGTTTACAGATGTGATTTTTTGTTGTTGTTGAAGACACTTGACTGTTAAGAACCCGTTGACCTCCAAAGAGTCAAGAGCGTGCTTCTGAAAGACGTTGCATGCGACCTTATGTGCTTATTTATTTGCTTGAGGAGACGCTTATAGGGTCTTGCGAAAGTCAGGACACAAATCCCTTATGTTCACGAATAAGAATGTGTCATAGTGCACAGAAAAACCCTTTATGAGTCTTGGTGACGGGGCTGAAATCTGCAATAAGCTGATTCAGTGTGTAAACGTGATGTAACTAAGAACAGAACCTGTTTCATTTAGTGATCACCCACCCATCCATACATTTTCTTTTTTTAAGTTGAAATTCTTCACATAAAACGCACTCCCGCGCCTGCGCAGAAGCAAGATGGTCGTTGGCTTGTCTGAAAGCTCCTTGTCCCTGTGAACTAGTAGTTCGACGAAACGAAAGTTGCGAAAAGTTATCAGCACAGCGCTGTTTCTGCGAGCCAGTCCTTTGCCTGTAGAGACAGGTTTAGCCCCAGAATATTTATATTGAGGAGAGAACGCCTGCCTTGGATGGCAGTTATAGTGATTGAAGAAGTAATCCGCTTGCTTATTGCTGACAGTAAAGAGAATTCCCTCCGGCGCACCTGCAATGTCTACTACTGCATTTGACAGACGTCACAAATCCCACGTCTTGTCAGAGAAATGGGCTCAATATTTCAAAACGACCCCAAGATAATTGACTGCTGACAAATTCAGAGAGATAACAAACGTAAAGCATTTATAGACCGCCAGATTGAGAAAATGATATTGGTTTGTGGCTGCAGCATTATGACATTAAATCAGGTAAGACATAGATAATATCTACATAGGCTACAGCTCTACTGAAAATATCAAATGATAACCCTAACATTCACAATACATGTGTCATACACTGTATTTTTGTTTGACCTACAATGAAAGGAAAAGTACAAAAAACAACAAACCGACCAACCAAATTGCTGTCAGAGTTCTCAACATCTATACCTGTCTGCACTTACTGTGTCAAATACCCTATAAGGGAGATCTGGTGTACCTATAACTTAACAGATGTGATGACTAAACATAATTAGATGCATACAATTAGTATATTATGATCAATCCTGTTTTTTTATAACCATCCAGTATTAAACAATGCCCAAGATTAAAACAATTGTCTTACGTAAGCAGCGCTACGATGTAAAAGTTTAAATACATGATGTCAGATAGTAACAGGCAGCAGATTTACAGTATATTCCTCTCTGTACTTGACAACAGGTAGTTTTAAAGGCTAAAAGAATATAAATGAAAATGTTTATCTAAGGGACGAGGGATCCTATTAACACCAACTGCATCACCATCAAACCCCCATTGTTAGACTGCAGGCTAGTGGCTGCACTCCATTCTCTTTACTTGGTTAACTCTGATTACGGCCATAGGCCAGGTGTCATCAGGATGTCCCTCATGAGCCCTAAAAAACTCTTCAATTACCACAGGACATATGCAAATCAGCCACAGCTTATCCTCTCTGCACTTAGATTACTGGGCAGTTCAGGGCAGAGACTGTGGATTTCCACAACCAGAAAGTTACAGAAGGTTGCTAACTCTATAGCTGTATAATCAGCCAGACGCTCTCTCCACAATCTAATAAATATACATAACACAGACAACCTAAGAAAGAACTCTGGATAAGAGTGTCTGCTAAATGAATAATTGTAACTTGTCCCATTTATACCCGGTTCTGTTTGGCACCTTCACACTGAAACCTTAGCAACAACATAGCTAGCTACTTCCCTCTGTTGCAGCCAACCACTACTTTGTATTTACACACACATGAATACATCAACCACTAAAATTAACATAATGATGATAATCAGTTAAAACACTTCGGTAAAGTTCATCACGTTTCCCTCAGTCCTTCTAAATGATTTTTGTGATATCTTCTGGCCCATCCTGCCTGACTGGGTCATGGAAGACCAATTCTGGATCTGTTTGGTTGGTTCTGCTGGTCCATATGGGTCAACGCTGGTACCCTGCTGGATACATGAGAGCGCAATGGTTCTGCTGGCCCGACCCGCGGTTCTTGGAATCGATCAAGAGCAGAGGTGTCTGTTGGTAGTGGCTGATTATGTCGGACACTGAAGGGAAGGTCTGCCGCAGAGACAGGAAGAAGTCAGTTAGGCAACAAACCCGAGAACATGTCTGTTGTCATCGCAAACCGATAAATGTAGGATGTGAAGTGGTGCAATATCTGAAATGGTGAAATGAACCAAGTGAAAAGGAGAAAAAGAATGACAGGAAGAGTGAGCCAGGGAGCTGGTGTACCTCGGAGGTCTTCAGCCCTGTGCCTAGTAGGTACTGGTCGTGCGTGCGTTTGATCTGGATGTTGAAGACCTTGTCCTGGTAGAGAACCATCAGGGTGTACGGCTGCTCCATCGAGCCCTTAGAGCTGTCCCTCACAAGGAATGCTCCATCCTGCAAAGCACAGGAGGCAGGGCATTTACAGTGTAGGTCAGCTGTGTGTGTGTGTGTGTCTGTGTGAGAGAGAGCCTTGCCTTACCTTGTTGACCTGCCTCAGACAGCTCTCTGCTTTGCCTCGTGTCACTTGGCTCACGTACCAGATAGGGTCCATGTCCTGTACAGGCAGACAGGAAAATCATTGCACAACAATCCCACAGCATCCACATTGCCACCACTCAAGCATACTGCTGCTTTTAAGACTTGCCCCCGTATTTGATTCTAAAACATATTGAGAGGCATAGTTTGCCACACTTCAATCAGAAAAAATACGTTTTTTTTGCGTATCTCAAGATTAAATTCCATCTCTGTTGTCCCCCATGCTTGTAAATCATTCAGGCCTGATGAACAATCTCAAACCACTGTTCTAGCCTAGAGCAATGGTGCCACCTGCTGACCCCCAAAATGCAAAACATAATGACAAGAACTGTGAGTGTATCTTACCTCTGAGCGGCCCATGTCTGCTGGTGGGGGGTAGGAGGGCTGCACTGGGGGCCGGAGGGGAACAAGCTGTCCCCCTGAACTAATCCTGGTGCTGTTCCGGTGAGAGCTGATGGCTGAAAGAAAACACAGCACACACACATACTGTAGCAAGCCATCAGACTGTACTGTGCCTTACTAGGACCATGCTTGGCCTGATTAGCCTACAAAAGTAAAGGTTATAAAGATGACGGGTTGTTTGTAGATCAGTCAGGTGGCCCTGATGCCTGCATGTGATTTGACCAGTGTATTTTTTAATGAGCTGCATAGTGGGTGCTGCTGGGTAATGAAGCATTTATAAGCACAGCTCTCACCTTCCTGTAGTTTGTGTGGGAGGGAACCGGTGAGATTCAGAATGGGAGGTAGGCTAGAAAATCAAAGAACAGAGATCAATCAATCAACTAAATCAATTTATAATTGAGTTATCGGTTAATTGAACTTTGTACTACAAAGTTCTGTTATGTTAACATTCTCGTGTGTGTTGAAAGCCCCCGCCCCCCTACCTGTCTGTGTGAGGGGGTCCTGGTGGGCCTGGCATGGAGCCCATAGCTCGGGATTTGAGTGGGAATGTATGGGAGTTAAAAGTTGGGATGGCTGAAGAGAGAGAAAGTGTATATGTGTGATGTGTATAGTTTTTCATTTTAGTTTGGTAAAACTGTTTAGTATAGCCAGACAGGCAGACATTGTGAGGACAATGAAAAGAAGCTCTATTAATCCAGGTCTAAACAGTTTACCTTCGTCTTGCACCTGAACATGACGGGTAAGAAGGGAGAAAGAGATGAAGAGTTATTTTTCACTCAGATTAATATAATTGTTAAACAGTCTAACCAATCATTTCAAACTGAGGGTGCGTTTTCCTTGCCCCCAGGACTTTACCTCAGTCCTAGAATTGAGCGCAAATCTGTAGAAGAGAACATGAACACAGTATTAACAGTAATACAGAAGAAGGGTATGGCAGTAAGGCAGTACTGGAAAGCACCTATTCAGTACTGCCGTCCTTCAACATAAGGCTGGTTTCTGGTATGGCTGGGTATATCGGAATATCAGTACAATGTGTGGGAAACAATACCACAACAACAGGTAATAAGACTTCCTCTTCCCTTGCCCTGCGTCTTATTCCAGATGACTGGACTTCCTGTCTGTCTTAATTAACCACAGTCTGTTTATTTAGACAGCCACATGTGTGTGACTCACTATGTGTGAGAAAGGGCTGGATGCTGGATGTGTGTGTGTGGTGTGTGTGTGGGTGTACCTGTTGGGGATGAGGCCCCTGCCTGCTGAAGAGCTGCTCCGGTTGATGCTGGTAGCTGGCAGGGGGGGCTTTGCCACCCTGGGAGGCTCGAGAGCCCCCCTCTCCTCTACTGGGGCCCTGGGAGACGACACAGCTTACCTCAGGGAGGGTACATGTCGCCACTAAGTCAGTAGCTTTAATACTGCTGCTTTCTGTGTGTATGTGAGTATGTGTGTACCTGTTAAGGCCCCTGCCTACAGAGGAACTGCTTCGGTTAACGCTGGCGGCTGGCAGTGGGGGCTTTGCCACCCTGGGAGGGTCCGGAAGCCCTCTTTCCTCTGCAGGGGATCTGGGAGACAACGCAGCTTACCTCAAGTTTGGCTTTTAATCTTAACGGTGTGTGGTTCAATGGTTTAATTGTTTCATATGTTTGTTATGAAAAATATATATATATATTGTTGCGTATATTT
Source organism: Osmerus eperlanus (assembly GCF_963692335.1). Taxonomy (NCBI): domain Eukaryota; kingdom Metazoa; phylum Chordata; class Actinopteri; order Osmeriformes; family Osmeridae; genus Osmerus; species Osmerus eperlanus. The sequence continues at coordinate 10,496,012 of NC_085036.1, forward strand.
ATCAATGCATCTTTTGTTTATCTATTAATGTAAGTGTTGTTTGGATGGTCGTGTATTTGCGATGTTTCATAAGAGGTTTCGAGACTAAATAAGGGGGAATGTATTTTTCGTGTGACAACATAGGATGATGACACAGACTTCGTCAGAACCAAGGAGACGTCATCATTTCAAAAGACTTCCTTACCTCCAGGACTGGGGCTGTATCAAAGGCTGTAGAGAAAACAAAACAGTCATGTCAGTCAATTAGCACAATTGAGTTATTTATCATTGCTGTTGTCTTTCACCACAGTATGATCTTCTTTTTCCTTTTTCTGTCATACCCTCAGTAACCATAACTACCATAAGTGTACGCTTACCCTATCAACAGCGCTGGGCCTTCGTGCTGTGTTGAGAAACATATACAGGACAAGAATGTGTTTATATTAGTGGTTACATGAACTGAACATTAACAGTTTCATTCTGTGTGGTGCTAAAGTGATTTCACCATTGACTCAACATAGCTTGATAGCAGAAAGAACTTTCTGGAAGGGAGAAGGTAGTACCCTGCAACGGTGAGCTGCTGTTCATTCTTCGGTCCACTGCAGAGGGCTTCTTGCTGCGGTCCACCTGAGGCGCTGCACAGCCGAGGGGACCTGGGAAGGAGCAACGATTCAGACATTACATTCAGTCATTTAGCTGACGTTCTTATCCAGAGAGAATTACAGTAAGTACAGGGACATTCCCCTGAGGCAAGTAGGGTGAAGTACCTTGCCCAAGGACACAACGTCATTTTGGCACGGCCGGGAATCGAAACGGCAACCTTCTGATTAATAGCCCGATTCCCTAACCGCTCAGCCATCTGACCCCCCTCTTACTAGGTGTGTGTGTGTCCTTACCCCTGGTGGGGAGTCTGCCCTGGCGAAGGGGGGACAGCTCTTGTCTGGGTGGGGTGGGCTCTGTCAGCTGTAGGGAGGAGAAAATATAACGTGGGAAAAGAAGGGAGAGAGTCATGTAGTATAGAGAAGTGGTTGAGAGAAAGAAGTAGGGAGGAAGAGAGATGGAGGGTGGTCAGTGGTAGGAGAGGGTTGCTGAGCGAGTGAAAGAGCAGGGTGTGGAGGATGAGGAGGAGGAGAGGAGCAAAGCAGGATGGAGCAGGGCTGGGCCATGTGACCATTTCTATTTACAGTTTTTCACAATTGCTAAAACACATTCTTGAAACAGTCACCCATTTTCTCAAAACTGTAAACACAAAACCTCATCTTCAAGCACTATTTACAAAACCTCTGAATCCTCTTGCAAAATGAAACTTTCGCCTCAAAACAGTTTTACCTGTGCTCAAAATCAAGCATTCGCCTCAAAACAGATTTACCTGTGCTCAAAATCAAACACTGCTCTCAAATCATAAACAAAGTGATCAAAATTATATACACTATCAAGCAGTCAGTAAACAATACACAAAAAAATTGAAAACACATTGTTCAAAACATATAGTTCTCAAGGAGAAGATCATTTTTACGTAACCTCAAAACAAATTTCATATGTATCCGTCATTGTCTTTTGATGAACGACAACATGTTCTATCATAGTAGCTCAAAATGTATCAGAAATTATACTATAATACTCTGCTTTGCTCTCTTTTTTTTTGTTCTTTCTCCTCCTTGTACCCCTATACAGTACTGTACCCTGCATCTCACTACTCACAACTCACTCTTGTTCTTTGTTGATATGAACCTGCAACCAGTCAAAATCTATTGAGCAGTCAGTACTGTTACTGTAACAAATGGAAAGCACAATGTTCAGGGCCATACAATTTGTTCATTGTACAGTATACAGCCTACAATGCACTGTACTACAGTATACAATACTACAGTAAAAAGGACAACAATATAAGGAGCAAACATGTGATTTGTGCTTCTTCTTGTCTCTTAGGCCAGAGCACTTTGTCGACATCACAAGCAATATTTTCCCACCTTCAACAACCTGTTTGCTCTCTGAACTGGATTATATTGGTTGTGTCACATCATTTGAAACAAGTGAAATCAATTTTGAGTGGTTGTGTTTTGTCAATGACATATTTTCTCTATTTGTATTTGATTGTTGCCATTTGTGTTTACCAGTATGGATGACATGTGCATTAGAGTGCAGAATGTGTTTTGAGAATGAGAATGTGTTTAGAGTTTTGCTGAAAAGTCTATGTGAGATCTGCAAATTGTGTTTTACCATGTGAAATGGTTTAAGGTATTGACAACAGACTGCACAATGAGCTACATGAGTTCAGACAACTGAGAACTTTGTTCAGCCAATGGGTTTTAGTGTTTTAGCAATTCAGAAAAACTGTAAAATCCAAAACAAAAAAACTGTCAGTTGTGGAACGTTGTAGAAGAATAGAAAGAATATTTACGGTGGTGCGGGGAGCAGCTGGTGGGGTGGGGCCATGTCCGGGACGTGGCTGAAGGGCAGGAGGCTGGCCTTGTGATGATCTACGGTTGTCTAGGCACACACACACACACACACACAGAATAAGGAGAGAGGACAGATGAGAGAGGGAAGGAAAGAGAGAGGAGAGAGAGAGAGAGAGAGAGAGAGAGAGAGAGAGAGAGAGAGAGAGAGAGAGAGGGGGGGGGGGGGGGGGGGGCATGTCTGCGGTGTGTGCACTGCCTACCAATGTAGTCGCTCTCTCCAATAGGAAGCTGAGGTGCAATCATTTTGGTGGACTCGTCCGACTCAGAGGGCGGAGGTTCATAGTCGTTGTCATTGTCTGGTTCCTCAATGCAGCCAGAGCACTCCTCTGTGGGAGACTCATAATCTCCCACACTGTCCCCATCGCACGAGTCTGGGCTCTCATAGTCATCATCGTCACTGCCGTCCTTTCAGAAAACAGCGGAGTGGGTTCGATATATTTACATTTAATGTTCATTCAGCAGATGCTTTTATCGGGGAGGATCAAAGGGAGGATCTGAACCCACCACTTCTTGATTTGTAGTAACATGTTCGACCACTGAGCTATACAGAGATTTAGGACAGAGCAGAGATACAATACAGAGCAGACATTGAATGACAGACTTACAAACTCATCTGGACCCCAACACTGGTCCTCTACTGGTGTTTCTGTGGGTGATATAATAGGAATGAGGAATGGAAACTCTTCCTGACATTCATAAATTCATAGAGTGAACACAGCACTTTTTACACTGCACACGTTTGTAGAAGGCACAACATGGTTCAAGGACTCAGTGGACCTAAAATGCACCCAATAATGCACCTGCAAATCTCCTATCATGCTTTCATCATTGACAATGTGAATTCCTCCCTACCTGGTTCACGGTACTTAGGGATAGTTGACCTGGAGGAGAGAGAGAAGGACAAGACTGAGCTTGGGTACATCACAGTGGACCTCTAGAGAAAAACTGCATTTGGGTAAAGCTAGGAAGAACTCACTTTTTACCAAACAGTCCTCTTTTCTCCTCCTTTCTGCTGATCTCAAGGCAGATTTTAGAAATCAACCTGCAGAGGGAGGGAGACTATGTCAATCGTCCTGTCTTGAAATGAAGGCTCAAGTTCAAGGGGGTCAGATGGCTGAGCGGTTAGGGAGTCGGGCTATTAATCAGAAGGTTGTTGGTTTGATTCCCGGCCGTGCCAAATGACGTTGTGTCCTTGGGCAAGGCACTTCACCCTACTTGCCTCAGGGAGAATGTCCCTGTACTTACTGTAAGTCACTCTGGATAAGAGCGTCTGCTAAATGTAAAGTTGCACAAACTGTCCTCTCCCTATATTGGCAACTTAAGGCAGCCCCTCAGTGTGTGTGTGAGCCTGCGTGCATGCTGCGTGTGTTCAGTAATTTCACTGCTGCCTACCCTCCTCTGATGGTACAAGTTCCCTGCATACTCACTGGGCACACTGGTTGGTAACAAGTCACATGCTCCTGACTGAGAACAGAGTTTGGAGCTAGCTTGTAGGGAAGTTGGCTGTAATTCAATCAGGATGTGGTGTTTACATTTATGTTTGTGTGCGTGTAGCAAGCCAAGTTTCAATTTCACTCCACATGTTCTCCTCCACAATGCGCATGTGTACAGAAACACATGCGCATGCATTTCTACTTCCTCGTCTTCCCTCTTTATCTCTCATTCCCCTTCCTCCATGTCTATCTCCCTAGTATGTCTCTCCCTGCTTATCTCTGAGGTACATATATGTTTCTCTATTTACTTGGCTTCCTGTCCTAAGTCCCCCGTGGTGCAACGTCATCCTATCTTAACCACAACTCTAAAAACGGTTTGGTTCAAATGGTCTAGTGACTCGGTCTCCAGCGTGTTAACAATCAAGACTATAAAAAAAAACATCAGTACTCACGGAGCATGAACCTTCGGGAATTTTTGAAGGTCATTTTCACTCATGTTCTACAAAATGATAGAAGCAACCATTCAAATTAAATTATAGACACTATTTGTTACCCAACCACCACAATCTCACCACATGCTTTTCTTAAACAGGCAGCAAGATCAGACCACAAAACAGGTCGCTCTGGACCTCACTGCTTCACAAATATCACAATGAATCAATTTACAGACATACTGTGTACTGCCTTATGCTGACTTATGTTGTGGGGAATCACTCACCAGAAATCTGGAGCCGTTTATACAGTTGTTAATGATGACTTTGTCACAGCCAGATAGGTTCATCTAGATTGGCAGAAGACAGACAGATACGTGAGGATGACACTGACTTACACAAACATGAATCTCACTGAACATGAGAGTTTACCAATACAATAGTGTAGCTGATCTGAAGATGAACATATAAAGGTTTCAACTTGTGTTCATTTTGTTTACTCTATGTTTCTGTGGAAGAGCTTTGTAAAACAGTTGGGGGATAACCTGTTGACATACATAAGTGAGCATCCTACCAGAAACATGGTAACCTCTTCCCGAAAGAAAAGGGAGAGAGTCAACTAGCTTTCCAAAGATCTCCCTCAGAGACACACATATGTCCCTTCACCATCACTCCCACTCCCTGACATCCTACATTCTCTACTTGAGACAGGAAGACCTGAAGTAGCCTACATCATTAAAACCTCGCCCTGGTCTGAGAGACTCACCTTCTTCATGTAGTCAGCCAGGTGATGTTGGCTCCAGCCCATGACCTCCACCTTGGAAGGAAGTCTGTCGAAACTCATCTTTCCCTTCCGTCTTCTCACTCGCCAGAAATCAAGATATACGTGGAAATGTAGAATATTTGTTGGAGAATCCTTACGACCAGAGGTAAGTGAAGTGGCAAGCTGCTACTGAGCAGTCATATCCTCAAGACAGTCTCCACAACAGCCTGGGAAGAGTATAGTTAGTGCCTTGATTCTAAAGGCCTGGATAGTTGTGTGCTGCGGTCGTGTGCTGGGTAGCAAAAGAGGAAGCCAGGCTTCTGGTTTGTGATCAGTGGAGAGAAGTAGAAGATGTCACACTCTCACAGTTTGGTTGAGGAGAGACATCAACTAATGAAACCAAATAGACAGACTGTCTCTACAGTAGACTAGAACGTCGGGAAAAAAAGAAGAAAATAACACCCAGTCCTCTTCTGCTTTGATCAAATCATGCTGCAGTGTTTGCTGGATGATTCTCCAGAGAGTTTAGTATAAAGTAGGAAGTCCATGAAAACATTAAAAAATAAGCTAGCAAACAACAAGCATTCTTTTGTCAATTAATTTAATTCAGGCAGTCTTGTGAGTGTTCTCAGAAAAAGAAAGACAGCAAACTTCCTCTTGTGTTTCCTGTTGATCCGTTTGGCTCTGTGGCAAATTGCAAAGAGAAGTGCAACTTGACTGTCAGAGAAATCACTTGAACAGCACACACCCCCAACCACATAATAGGAGGTCATGATGACACAATAGGCCTACAGTAGCTGTAACCTGTGGTCTAATAATTCAGTTTAGTAATTTACTAATAACGCATAATACGATATTGAATATCCTATTTGTTATTTTCAATTTACGGACATAGATTTGATGGATGAAAACTCAAATGAAAAACACTGTCACTAACATGGTACCCTTCAGATGGCTCATCGGTACATTGAGCCCCATGCTGTTGGTACAACGAGGGCTTTCGCGCGCAGCCCTCGTTGTCGCCAGTAGTAACAACCAGCTAGCCTACCTCACTGATGTTTCTAGATAGGGGCCAGAAGTATAAGTTAATAATTTAGATAGGAGGCGATTTTAACTTATATGGGTGTACATTTCGAGTTGTTTAATTTCAACCTGTTTCTGGCAATAAAAAAAAAGCTCACTAGATAGCACGAACGGCTGTGAAATAATATCTGACGTTGGCTAGCTACTGGACTGTAAACTTGCTCAACCAAGTCATCATGGCCTCCGACCCAACTGCAGTCCACGATTCATTTATAATAGTCTGTAGTATGTGGGTGTTCTGTGAGTAGTTTAGATAGTTTTATGAATTTCATAAATGGAATATGTTTGTTAACAGTGAGGAATTTCCAGTCAGGGATGACTTGACAATTGAACACTTATGCTTTCTGTTTCTGTGCAGGCCTGAAGTTCGGGTTTGCTTTCGTTGAAGCAAGCAAGACGGCCCCCGAGAATATGACAAATGTGTTCTTCAAGAACATGTCAGACACCTGTAAGCTGAATGTGATCACCTAGGAACACAAGATACATAGGCTACTAAGACTTTTTATTAGTTTTAAAACATACAACGCCAGCCCATTAAAATTAATCAGACAGACTTATTTCACTAAGAGGGGAGTTAGTGCCAGCCTTATCTTTGTTTGTTGCCACCCACCTGGAAATATCCATGGTGTAAGGCAGTTTCTCTTGCAACACTTAACAACATTAGTCTTTTGTTTTAAACCATTCAGTGGAAACTTGTGCCACTGTTTTATAAATGTAAGACACTTACATCTATCTGTTAGGTGTAGTCTAAAGGTAACATTAGCTGTTTGAGATGCGTTATCTAGGCCCACTGTTGTACCATAACCACATTCAGACCCCCTTCCTCCCCCATCCCCTGACATCAGTTCCCAGCCTCGTACAGTGTGGGTTGCACGCTTCAGGCGTTAGTTTGCATGCAAGAACAGGGTGTAGGTAGCAGAGCAGAGCTACTCTGCTCACAGTTTTTTCCACTTCCTGAGGACTTCTGTGATAGAGTGGGAGGATGTGATGATGTTTTGAGCAGGTATTGGCAAAGCATTGTAAAAGGTAATAAGTCTGAGTGTAGCAATCTGACCTTCATCTGTGGAAAATGTGTGTGTAATGTGCATCCACACAAACACACTGGATTTTTTTAAATTAACCTTTGTACCTAGTGCCATTTAGATTAATTTATTCAATTTAGCCTATGCTTTTTTTCAACGGCAACAAACAGAACATGCTTGATCAACTTCCATGTCAAAATAAGACCCCCTCAAGCCTAGTGGGGATGTGAAATTCACTTGAAATTCAACATAATCCCTTCTATTCTACTTGTGTGGTGTATGTCTGTCTGTCTGTCTGTCTGTCTGTCTGTCTGCCTGTCCCTTGTCTGGGTGTCTTCAGTTGTCACCCTAGTGGCCTGGTGGCTACATGGCTATGCCTTCGCCTTCGGGCAGAAAAACTCAGTTATCGGAGCCCAGTTCTTCCTGACTCTGGACAACACCAACCTGGTCCACTTCCTGTTTAACTACATGCGCTGTTCCGTGGCCACCACGTTGGCACTGGGTGCTGCCAATGAGAGGATGGAGCCCATCGGCTACCTCATGTCGGCCTACGTCTTCGCAGGTACCCCCCATCCACCCCCCCACATGCTGGTATGTTTGTATGTCTAATATCTGGCTATACATCAGATATAATTTTTTGTAAGGTCTTTGTTGATGGACAGAGGATGATATTGTTGGGACAACACCTCCATCTAGTGGCTTTATGACTTTATTGTTTGTCTGTTTGCTCTTCTCAGGGCTTGTCTACCCTCTAGCCTGCCACTGGGTCTGGGATGAGCAGGGAATCTTTTACTCAGCCTCCACCTCTTACGCAACACAGGTGTCACTTACCGCACATTAACGAATGTTGAACTTTTTAACAGGTAAGCAAAGACTATAATAGTGGTGTGTTCCATGCAGGACTATGCGGGCAGCGGAGTGATATTCCTTCTGGGTGGTGCTGCGGCTGCCGTATCACTCCGGGTCATTGGGCCCCGTGCCAGGCGCTGGAGTACTCACTTCAGACAGAGACGCCACAGTCCAGCAGTGAGTCTGTAGGGGCATTCCGATAAATCCATTTATTTATTATTATTTTGTTGCATGTGTATTTCTCTCTGTTCTTTGCCTGTGTGTGTAGATTTTGGTCCTGGGGGGCTGCCTGCAACTGATGGGCTTCCTGGGCCTGGTATTGGGGTCTCACCCACAGCTTTTCAACCCAGACGAAGGCCAGGTGCTGGGGCTATGCTGGCTCAACCTGCTGTTAGCGGCTTCCAGCGGGGGCCTCTATTGCATGGTCATCCGCTGCATCCATTTCAACTACTATGACCTGGACAGTCTGCTCTACGGAGCTATCGCTGGCATGGTAACACACACTCACGACACAGGTCATGGCTCAGCCATGGTCAGAGTTGGTGTTTTTTTTTTTAACTTTTTTGTGTGTGTGTTTGTCCAGGTGTCTGTGTGTGCAGGTGTGGACTGCTACATCCCAGGTGTAGCTGTAATGGCTGGAACTACAGGCTCTCTCTTTTTTCTGGCAGTCCGCTTTTTGATGGCCAAAATCCAGATGGACGACCCACTGAACATTGTATCTTGTGAGTTTCATAAAGTTAACAACATAAAAGAACAATTCTCTTAGATTTGGATGATTATATATATAAAAATATATTTGTATCCCTCCTTTCTTCCCTCAACCCCTCCTGCCCACCCAGGCTATTTGGCACCGGGCATATGGGGCATGCTGCATGCTGGTCTTCTCTCTGACAATGGGGCCCTCGGAGGGCGCAGTTGGGTGAGACCCTTTTACATTTACATTGTCATTTAGCAGACGCTCTTATCCAGAGCGACTTACAGTAAGTAAGTCGCTCTGGATCTGCATTCCCCCGAGGCAAGTAGGGTAAAGTGCCTTGCCCAGGGACACAACGTCATTTGGCACGGCCGGGAATCGAACTGGCAACCTTCAGATTACTAGCCTGATTCCCTAACCGCTCAGCCACCCGACTCCCTCTTCTACCAACAGCTCTTTTGCTGCCTTCAGCTGTCTCATCTTCTTCAGGCTTCAAGCTTGCATACATCAGAGGACAGAGATCCATGAGGTTGAGAGAAAGAATATCTGTACTTGTGAAGAAGAGGAGGGAGGACACTCAGAGAAAGAGTTCTGTCTGCAGCCAGATTAGTCCGCAGATGACTCATACTGGCCCCCTTGGGCCTCTCTATGATCTATCTCAGGTGCTGGGGAATAATTGTCTGGCTGTGGTCGTGCTGGTCCTGTGGGTCGTGTTAATCATGTACCCCCTGCAGTCCCTCTTCATGTGCCTTGGCGTCTTCAGGGTCCCTCGCATCCTGGAGAAACAAGGTGAGTTCAGGAGTGGACACCAAATGACAGTACTTGGCAGGTGTCTATATTGGTCATTTAAGTGGTAACTGAAGTCTGTCCCTCTGCCCAGGGATTGACAGGTTCAGACACCGGCAGAGACATCCTTGTGTGAAGAGAAAGTTCATGAAATGACCCATCAGAGCCTGTTACATCTCCAGAGGTTTTACTTGGGCACTATCAATAGATTTGCTCTTTACTCCTGTTTATAATAAAACATTTCTTGACTTCAGGTAATAACATTTGTCACCCGTTTGATTTTTGGTGTAATTGATCTATGACATTTAGTCATTTATCAATAAAAATAACATTGAACTCATTTCTGACTGACAACCAAATACTTCAATGCAATGCATTTTTATGTACAGTATTGGAGAAGAATGATGAAACACCACATTTAGAAAGTCATTTATTCCAAACTCAACAAATGTCCTAGAGCATAGATCCCCTTGTGACCAGGGGCCCTCATCACAAAAGCAGGTATTTAGTATATACTTATCAGGGTAAGACTAAATGTTCCGAACAAATAATAATAGTACAACAGTTCATGTTATATGTATATTTCCTTAAAACACAAGACAAAGTTCAGGTAATGCACACTGAACTACAGTAAAAAACAAAAACATAAATTGTTCACAATATTTCAAAGTCCTTGGAAGTGTGCTGCTGTGAGCGTTCTAACAGGTAATAAAAACATGAACGTGGATCCCCAGCCGTGTATTTGCTCTCAAATACCCAATACTCTCTTAACTCCATAAAAATATTCCCCAATGCTGACCACGAAAGATAGCTTGTGTGAAAAAGATGTTTATCTATATGATAAACAATGTCTGGGAGACAATTTGAGAATAAAACAACGCCTAAAAAAGGTCAGCTTGCCAGGTAGCTGTGTGTGTTAGCCCAAGATGAGAGGTTATACGTAGGATGTGGTGGGATTATTAAAGGCAGCCTGAAAGTCTGGACCTCAGTGGCCCTTCTTAGAAGAACCAAATCCTGAGAAGCCCATCACAGCAGCCATTTCGTCATCTTCTTCAAAGTCCAAGTCATCATCTGCTTTCCTCTTCCTTTCCTTCTGTTTCTCCTTTTTATATGCCTTGGCCTTCTCCTCCTTAGACACACACAGATAGAAAGAAAGGTTTAGGGGGTTTTTCTACCACGTTTGTTGTGCCTGTTGTCTGCCCATCTCCCAAGCCTCTAATGGCAATTAAACCAATCAGGCCGACACTAAACACACACACACAATATCCCCATCCTGTCATCAACATACCTCTTCTCTAAGTTCTTTCATACGCTCCTCAAAGTCATACTCCTTCTGCTTCTCCTCAATCTTCTTCTTGTTAATCTCAAATCTCTTCTTCACCTGATCCAGGGATGAGCGCTCCACACGCATGGACATACCCAGGTTTCTCTGGTCTGGGAGGAGGAAACAAACAACAATCCTTTTAGTATGATGCCAAATAGCTTTTCATCCAGGTATTCTGCACTGTTTTCCAGCTGAGGTTGGCGATACCGCCTGCAGACTTACGTTTCTTTCCATTGATGTGATCCAAGAAGTTGATGGAGTCTTTTACGACACAGTCACACACGTTGCAGTAGTACCTGTTGAGAGGGAACAGAATATAGAAGGTTAGTATCTGCTGCAAAGGGGTAAGGTGTCATTTGGGCTATAGTGGCATTCTCAATCATACCATGTTGGGGCTGTTTCATGAAATGTGAGAACCCATTAAATGCTCAGTCCCAAATTAAACCCTAAACCCTGAAATGTAAATATACAGGGTAAGACCCGTCAATAGGTACACACCCTCCCATCTCCGCCTGGGGGGTTGTCTTGGTGATGACGATGGTCTTCCCCAGCTTGGACTCCAGGTCCACCTTGTAGTCACGGTGACGCAGGAGCTCACGCTTGACTGGGGGTGCTGGCTTGCCTAGGGGGCAGAAGAGTAGTTACAACAAATGAATGAAAGGATCATGTGTGTGTGCACAGGTTCATATCCCGACACGTTTACAGTTGAAAGTGTATGGATTTAATAACCCTTGTCCACGTTTGAGATGTTGATCCTTTGAAATAGTTGATATACTTAGAATAAAGTTTATGGATATTAGATTGATTTCAATGCACAATTTGATCAGATATCACAGCGGATAAGAAGCATTAAACAATTTTTTAAGCCAATTTTACCATCTTTCTTGTCCCTTTCCTCATTGAGACGTTTCTGAGCCAGTTGTTCATATTCATCTTTGTCCCACTTCCGACGAAAGTCATTCTTACTGTTGGACTGAATAACAAAGCACAGAACGTAGACGTTAGATTGATAATACAAACTTCATTCTACTGACGATTAATCCATTGTACAGCCTAGCTATATTAGCAAGTGTCTTAGCTCGTGAGAGTTATCAGATGATTATTCGTCTGTATAGCGAACAAAAATAAAGCATCGGGTGAATTGTTGTTGTAGCCTACTCAGTGCAGTGGGAAGATATTCTGTCTGTTTGAAACTAATTTTAATCTTATGATAGTCTAATCATACGAACATATGAAATCTAAACTATACGGAGTTTCGTCTCAAACGAACATTGTCGTACATATAACACATTTTACAATAAAACCAAACTAAAAACAAGAACACATACCCCACTGCCGGACGCCATCTTGATTCGAAGTGACAACATACGGCAAGTAGTGTCGTAAAAATGTGTATACCGCTAAATAGACTGGTCAAATCACTTATACACTATGGTGAATGGAAATCGCTGGCCGTATCTCCGTCTTTCTTATGCCAAGTCAATGTCTATATGTGCCTAATGTGGTCTGTTTGACAATTACATTGAAAAGGGACATTGTTGGGGAGAGATAGTCTTTCGTACAGACATTCTTTTAATAAAAATAGGTTTGAAATGTATTGGTCAAAATATAAGGAATGCAAGGTAATTACAACACAAACGTCAGACCCTGGTGGCCCCGCCCTAATGTCACCTGTTGTTAATTTAAACCTGTATGGCAAAGCAATGGCGTGTATACTGCATGGTTGCAGCCTTAATCAGCATGACAACACGCGTGGAAACCGCATTTCAGAGTTCTTTTATAGAGCCGAGGTTTGTCTGGTTTGTTCTTGATTATCCAAAGTTGTGTATGTGTTTAAATCTCAACTTTAACTACGACTTTGAATTAACAGACACAAGACGTATTTAAGTTATAGGGTCAAATGCCTTGGGTAAATTGGTCTTGGCAAAGGGAACCCATATTTTTCTTTCATATTGCCTGAGTATCATACTATAACAATGGTAGATGGTGAATATAGAATTACTACCACAGTATTATTCTGTGTTGCATGTGTTTCAGGGGCTGGTCCATGCCTCTGTGGTCTGGCCCGTCAGAGCTTCCTCCAGGCTTCATGTCCAGGTCCCCCTCCCTCTCCAGTAGCCCAGAACCATGGCTGCTGCCTGGCTGCAGCTCAGTCTATGACAGCCTTGTGAGGTGCTAATCGAAAATTATTTTTTATTGTCCTAGTACCCAACTCCTCATGCATGCACATGTATGCTGGGGTGACGGTCTCCACATGTAGATCCAACAAACAAACACAAGCCATTGGTGGCCTTACAAAATGTCGGGCCCAGTTTGAGCTAATCCGTAATTAATTTTATGTTTTTTTTTTAGTAACTCATCCCCAGCCACACCTCCGTCTGCCCAGAGTGGAAACAGGGAGCCTGTCTCCGTTTCAAACAAGCCTCGCCGGTACAGCAGTCTCTACTGTCCTTTGTATCTCAACCACTTAAGTTTGTCCCTGCTCCTTTTGTGTATGTTATGGAAGGAGTGGAGGGAAAGTTGTGAGATCACCCCTGACCCTACCTACTGACCTCTGTCCCGTCTCTTCAGGTCATCCATTCTGGAGCGCTGTATCCTCAGGATGTCTTCTGCTAGTGTTGCTGTGGGAACAGAGGATGTGGATGGAGTCAGGAGGTTGGGCACCGAACCTTCTAGAACCATAATCACATAAAACATTCGACAGTCATGCAGAATCAAAAATCTGCAGAACGTTATTTCATGAAGGTTTGAAATGGTGTACATGGAGGCTGTGTATGACCTGTTTGACCCTTAGAACTCAGTCAGGGATGCGCTGTGGTTCCCGCAATCTGGACCTTGCCCAAATGGAGAGCAATGAGTCGGTGCTGAAACGGCGGCAGAAACAGATCCAGTATGGACAGAACACCTTGGGCTACCAGAACTACCTACAGCAGGTTCCCAAGTAATAATTTTTTACTCACTTACAATCCACAAACCCAAGATCCACATCAGAGCAAGTCTAGACTAGGCCAATGGCTGGTCTCATTGGCTGCACCAGAACAGGGAGGACTGAAGAAAGGTTTGCAATTTTGTTCGCTGATTACCTCTTCTAAATGTGTTGGTGTGCGCCCCCAATCTCTTCCCACAAGGCGTCTGAGGATCCCAGGGCTCCACCCCTCCACCCCAAACAAGCACAGGAAATACAGCCGCAGGTCATGGGACATGCAGGTGCGTCTGTGGAGGAGGGCGCTGCATGCCTGGGACCCTCCCACTGGCCTATCTGGTGAGGCCCAGGGACAGGACCCTGTTGACCAGCTGTAAGTAACTTGTATATGTACAGTCTATCAACTGTTTAACACTTATCAGCCCATGTTCAACCCTGTCACTACCAGAGCCTGTTTAGCTTTTTTTTTCATGCTAAAATGTGCACGTCCACTCCCTACTCATTCGCTCTAATTTGTTGTGGACTGGACAAGTGTACACTTCTGAGACAGACAAGGTGGAGCTGGATGCCATGTCTCTTTTACAGTCAGGGCCTGTTGGAGCAGATGAACTGTGACCTGTATGAAGACAACGAGGACTTGGGGAGGAAGGAGGAAGAAACTACCCCAAGCTCTAAAGCCTCTTTGTCCCCCACACCTGCCAGCCTGCCTGTCGGCAGTACCTGGATGGGACCTCAGGTGAGGGAGAGATATGGTGCCGCAGAATGGTTCTGGGGTCTTGAAAGGCTAATTTGTTAGATCGCTTGTTTGTTTTCTACTCACCTTTTTCCTAGTGAACGTGTAAAAGTTAGAATTCAGAAACGTGGGGGGGGGGGGGGGGGTAAGGGGTCTTTCGCTTGCTTTATTGCTATATTTTCAGTTTTGTTTTTTCTCTCCTGCCCCAGATGGACATGTCCAGCCCCAGGCTCTCCCCAGTTCAGGCTGGCCTGGCCTACTCCTTCAGGAGCCAGATGACTGCCGAGGAGAATGTCCTGGGCTGGCTCCGCTTCCTTCTAGAGACGGACCATAACCCGGACGTCACCCGTGGACACGATCATGATCATTCCTATGAACAGATGCCTGTGCTGAGCGACTGCCTGTCCTGGAAACCTTACTGATCCTGGCTATCGCTCTGTAGCTTGATCTGAAAAATGCATGCTTCATTTTAAGAAAAGGCTGATATGATTTAGATGTTGTCCATCTATTAAAGGTAAGGCTTTCACCTATAAAATTGTGTTGGCCTACCATGGGAATGGGAGACATGAAGGATGCATTTTTGGGGTTTTGCAACAAGGCTTGTCTGTCATGTCACTGCCAATCAGACATGCAGGGGTGCACAGGGTGTAGTGCCAGCTTTGTAAGAGTGGTTGACAGTCAACCATGGACAGTCACTTCATAATCATGTCATCTTAGGGTCACTACGATGGGTTTATCAATCACATTTCCTGTGTCTGCTTCACCGGGGATCTTTTTGTTTAAATGTTTTATGCACCCACAGTAGATGCTCATTTGTGTTTTGATTTAGTAGATCGGTATTTGTTGTAGTTTGTCACCGTTTCACGGTTCCCAACACAGTTCCCACTTCTAACCCTAGATAAGTCACGTTCACCAGTCCATGACCCTACTCAGCGAGATTCTCCACCTCCTCCTCCTATAAACGTGCACCATCCTCCCTTCTCTGCCCAACACCTCACTGTTTTTCTCAAAACAGAATTATGATGGCGACATGCTGTGACTTTGTTTTGAGGTTTCTTTTTATTTTGTCTTTCTCAATTGTCATGTTGTACAACTTAAGTACTGATGCAGGTCTCAACTAATAAAGATTATAAATTCAATGCATGTGGTCTTTGGTTTGTGTTCCGTTAGCAATCAATATCCTATTCAGGGATAATGAATGCTCCTAGTACGTCGACTACATGAACATACGCTATCGACTCGTCGGCACTTCTAGGAGATGACCGTGTTCTATTTCAGTATATAATTCCCTGACATTGTAAACAACCTATCCAACCATTTGCCTCTGTTGCAATGAATGAACTACAAGTCCCACGCGTCATGTAGCCATGCGTCGGCTAGTCCATGATGCATGTTATGTGAAAATAAAAACGTGTAATATTTATGCTTGCTGGTCAAACATTTTCACATTCAAATATTTTCATTTAGATTATTTGTTTATTCAGCTAATATTTTGTGTTGAATTATCCGTCATAGAATCCTCCCTCTCCTCATCCCCCACCCTCCCCTGTACCCTCTCCCTATCTCGCACCGTAAATGTTATTTATGAATTCCAATCGCTCACGGGCGTGTGAACGTTGTTTTTTGTTTTTTAAATGGACGACGGTGTGAATTGATTTTACGCGATGATATTTCACAAAGACGAATGAAGCCTTGGATTTACGAATGACAATTTGATACAGTTCGATATATAAAATGATTTTGGGGATATTGTAAGAAACGGTCTGGTACATGTTATGCTTTTAATAGGTCAATACATCGGAGACCCATAGATAGACGTACACTAGCGTGGCTAGGTCGTGAGCCGCACTAGGATCCAAATTGGTTTATCCTTCACGAGCAGTGCCTTTTTAACCCCTGTTTGCGGTCTGGTGGAGGTGTTTGTCGTCAAGGTAAATATGGAATTTCATTGAGTGGTGACACAAATGAATGTTTATTTACATCAGGTTTATTCATAAGAAAATCACCAGCGTTGTCTTCACCGCATCATTCTGCATGGCCCGTGTTTTGCTCGCACGCGCGTCCTAGTAGGCATTGCTAAAGCATTGGTCCAAGGAAGGCAAGGGTGTGTAGCTTGAGCTAGAAATAAATGCTTTGATTTATCTCATAGGCAATCCAATATTTCAGAACCGGGGACAGAGAAAAACAGATCTAGGCAATTTGACTGATTGATTTCTCTAAATGCAATAAAAGAAAAATCCAACAAATTCGCTTGTTGATGTAGCTATGCTAACGTTTGTATGGTTGTCGGCTTTATCAGCCTTCTGCTAGCTCGCTATATATAGCCTGCTGCCTGGCCAGCCGGTTACCTATAGCCCGTTGGAATTGCTAGCTAGCTACCTGGTCGTCCCATTGTTGTTGTCTATCTACATCAAGAGAAGCCGTAGTTTTAGCTTTATAACATAAGTGATATATAACTTGAAGCCAGCTGCAAATAACTTGCTGTCATCTGTTGTTTTGTGTGCCCTGCCAGTCGATTAGCTAGTGAGCTAATATTAAGGCAGATTTGTTTCCTCCCTTCTTCACGTCATATCGAGTTAGTGGATTTTGATGGGCGGACATTAAAAATGTAGACGGCGTGATTATAACTAGCTGCTATAATTCAGTTGTTAGTGTACTTATGAACCTATTTCCAACGGTCCTTCTAAAAGTTCACTACCAAGACTATATTATGTCTGGCTGGACTACAGCTATCCAGTAGCATCAATTGCAAAATGGCTTGTAGCCATCTACTGTAGCATATCTGGTTCACAAGACGTGACTTCACCTAACTTACACTTATCAAATGTGTAGGCTATACAGTATAGTGTGTTCGAACCCCGTAGCTTCACATGATTGGGCAGTTTACTCTGTTGCATGCTGGAAGTGGCCTTGTAAAGCTTAAACCATAACAAATTATTACACAAAATCTACTACCTATGGCTGGGACCGAAAAAGACAAACAACTGCAATGATGACCCATCAATTGTGTCAATTGGTCAGACTAAATAATCTAAACCCTGCCCCAAACCTCCTTCTCTTACCCCTCAGGTGAGTTGCCCCCATCCATGACCATGTCCCAGTGAGACTGGGCTGGGCTAGCTGGCCCTGAGGAGGTGAGGTGGAGGAGCCAGAGAAGCTCTGCCTCTGTTCCTCAAGATCAGACGGACAAACAGACCGACAGACACCTCCCTTCCCCTTCTCCCTCCCCCTCCCCTCTGCCTCCCCCGCTTCCCACCTCCCCTGCACCTCGCCACCATGCTATGGTCACTCTGATTGTGGAGCGCCTGCAGAAACAGAGTCTGGATGCCGACATTTGCCAAGGGGCTCTCAGCGTGGTATGGACCTGTCTGCCTGACTTTTTATCTGTCTTTGTTTTTTTGTCTGCCTTTTTTCATGTCTATATACTGCTACATATTCAGTCCATGTCATATTCCATGTGTGATATTCAGCCTCTAATTATTCAGCCTGTGAAGTCATAATAAATAACTAATCTTTTATGGCATGGTATCCCTAACTAAATCCCTAACTAAACCTCAATGTCTTCCAGTCTCTGCTCGAAACCAACAACCTCGCAGTCTGCTGGCCCACAGATGGATTGATGCCTGGTGAGTAGCAGTCACACAAGCTTATTATTGACCTTCGATACCAATTAGTAGTACTAAGAATGCTTCTTTGTGCTAATCTCTCATCTAACATGGTTACTTTAGTAAGGTCAGATCAGTGATCTTACGAACGGTTGCATTATACAGAGTTCTGATTCAAGGTTCTAGGGCCTAACCTGCCATTGCTCTGTCTCCTCTGTCTCTATAGAAAGTAGTTATTGGCAGCTGTGCCCTCCCTCCAAACCTAGCCTGCAGGGGGTGCTGAGCTCCAGCTTCCCCCCTGGGCCCGTGCCCCTGGTCCCCTCAGACGAACACCTCCCTGAGGAGGACCCCCTGCACCGGCCCCTGGTCCCCAGCACCTCCGCAACCGACCTGTCTCTCCCAGGGGCGCCCCCTCCCCCCCCGCCGCCACCCAAACGGCACTGCCGCTCCCTGTCGGTGCCAGAGGACCTCTCCCGCTGCCGCTACACCTGGCGTCCCAGTGCCTCCAAGGTCTGGACGCCTGTCAACCGCCAGTGCCACAGTGGAGGGGGTGCAGCGGGGGGGGCTTGTCCGCTCCGTGCTCCCAGCTCTTCTCTCAACTCTTCGCTGCACTCCTCCTCCAGCCCCACCTTCTTTAGCCTCGCTCTCTCTCCAGACTCCCCCCTACCCTGGAACTTCCCCTGGGACCCCAGTGATGCGGCAGGAGGGGGAGGAGCCTGTTGCTGCTTCTTTCCCTCCCCGTCCTCCTGCTCCTCCTCCCCGTCCCCTCTCCATCCTCCTCCTCCACCTCAGCGCCGATTCTCCCTCTCCCCAGTCCTCATCAGAGATGCCACAGCCCAGTTCCTGCCTCCTCCCCCAGTCCCACCCCTCCAGCCTATGGCTCCACCCCCTCCCGTACCCGCCTCTCCCTCCTCGGCCTGCAGTACACCGTCCTCGCTGCGCAGGGCCATTCCCCCTCAGCTCCCTCGCTGCCACTCCCAGCCCTGCGACCTGCTGCTGCTAAAGCCCGGCTTGAAGAGACGGCGAGACCCTGACAGACCCTTTGCTCGCCCAGTGCTGGACTTTACCAAGATGACCCAGGTACATGCCTAGACTGTAGTTTTGGACTTACATATTCCTCAGTCAAGCCCTCTATCTCTAAGATCCAAAGCCCAGTCCCTGAGTAGATCTACATGTGGATAGCAGGGTGCCAGTCCCCGGTTCTGACTAAAGTTTGGGCACAAAGCCATGCCAATTCAATTCCCTGTACACACAAGTCTGTCTAGTGCTCATTTGCATACACTTTGCATACAGCTGCAAAAAGTCCTAGTTACACTACACATTTATTTTTGTGGCCCCCCTTGCCCACCACTTACATTTTCAGCTTTCGAGTGGCCTTCACAGTAGATTTTTTTTTACTAATGTGTAACAGACAAAAAAATATTCTGGTATGATATACATGTGCAGTTCATGTTCTTTATGAGGAAGAGTTATTTAGTTATTGATAGCCAGTGACACTTGATATATAACTTAATCTTCTTAGCTGAGAAAAGAAACACAGTAAATCACATTACAATACCAGAATCCATTACAATCCATAACCTTGTGTTAGAGAACATGGTCGGTCTCCCTTCAGTTGAGATGATTGTGATGATCTTTTATGTGATCTCCTAGGCTGTGTCTGTTTCCTCTAACTGTGATGATGTATTCTATGTCTCTACCCCCAGACGCGCAGCACTGACCCCTTGGGCTGTCTGGAGCGAGGCAGGCTGGCCTGTGGAGGAGACGTTTGCATGGGCCTGGAGCCCTTCCTAGGGGACTTCCGGGGATCATGCTCCCCCGCTGAGGGGCTGGGAAGGACCAGTATCGGGCCTCTGAGTGAGAGTGATGAGGAGGAGGAGGATGAGGAGGGGGAGGAAGAGGACCCTGAGAGAGATGGGGGTCCTCAGAGTGTCTTTGAGAGGGATTGTACAGAACTAGACTTGAACCTTATTGAAGAGAATTAGAATCTTGTATATTTGAAGATGTTTCCCCTAGGCCCCCCCCACTTTGCCATCGTTGAACACTTCACCCCTCTCTCTGGCCTGCTACCCTCCAATCAGCTGGGCTCTCAGGAACAACACCACACCCTCTCTCTGGTGGGATGATCTGGGCCAATAGAAGCTCGTTGACAACAGTGATGATTTGACTACTATCAATAAGAACGGAGAACGCAGGTAGTCATTGATGCTGTCGTCCCATCAGAGTACATTCCAGAACACCTTGCTGAAACATTCTTGTGAATAATCCGAAAGCTGGAGACTCTAGCTGATCCCATAGTGTGTGTGTTGGTTGGATATCTTCTTAATGCACCCTCAACCTGACTAGAATGGAACAGGAAGAAACAGACCAACAACAGTGGGTCGCTTGCTTTCTTTCTTTGACTGGACAATCCCCACAGTTGTCTTTTTCAGTAAAGTAGTGAGAATAGACTTTCCTAAATGATGGTGATGAGTTATCCGTGTTTTGTTCAGTTTTATGCAAAAAGGCTGTCTCTCATTGCAGTTTTCTTTCTGCAGACCTTATAGTTTCTGGTAATCAATCCATAAGACTCAGAATAAGCCTTAAGACACCATGTTTTTGTCTGTAAACAAAAAAATTCAACTATGAAAAGGAAATGAATTGTGTAGCTGTTGATATTAGTCATTTTGTTATTTTCTGCTTTTTACTTAATATTTCTTATCTATACAACGCATTCCTCTGAAAAGGGTGAGGTATAGACATTGATAATGAATGCACTGTGTTTGAAAAGTTAAACAAAACTTCTAAATAGAAGAAACCACTGTATTCCGAGGGCACATTGTTAAATTGTATTATACAACCATTTCATTTGTTGAGAACCAGTTCTGTGTAAAGATGGTAGCTGAGAGTCCTGGGACAGGTCATTGCTGTCTTATAGAGATGTTTTTTTTATTGTATGTGTTAAAAATATGGCAATTTCAAACTCAGTTTGTGTATAAATAAAGTTTATTGGAAATTATTTTACAAGGAAAGGAAACAGAAGTGTCTGACCTCTTTGTTCCTGATTTTGTTCTCAGTTGACAGATCAGCATAGGCGACGACAACCATGTATATACTGATAAGTGTTTTTTATCTAAGCTGTCAAAGTAAATTCCACATTTTGTAAGGTTTAGTAATACAATCCAGTCTTATAATATAGAGCTATATTTACAGTGAAATTGTCTGGTTGTTTTCCTTTACCAGCGTAACTGGTCTGTAGACATGGGACAGGTGTAAGGATATGTTGTGAAACAAAATATTATTTAACTGTTAATGTCGGGACATCTAAAAGTTAGGAGATAGGTTCAATGTATATCCATTCTTTGTCCCGCTCAGTCAGTGGTCAACAATGGCCTACAATGGGTTGCCTATTTTATCACATGAAGGCGTCATGCTCAACTGAAAACAGCTGCACTGCACAGACGCAGCCCTTGCTGTTCTGACTCGTCCGCCGACCCGTCCGTCACCTGACTACCCCTTGAACAAACTGTTTGGATTCATGAAGACCTATAAGTGGGAAGAACTAACATTAGCAAGCAAGCTAGCTGGTTCGCTAGCTAACTTACTAACTATTGCTGACCCCCGTAGGACCAACTGAGAACTTGCCACTTGGTAATAACTTGACATTTTAACGGAACTACTGTGCTTTCAATCAACTTGATTCAATCAAACTTCTTATGAATAAGTAGCTAGCCTAGTAATGTACTTTTGGGGAACGGAAACTTGTTTATTTTTGCCGCCTGAAGTAATAGTATAGCTAGGTCACCTGTTTTGTTAACGGGCTAGCTAAACCGTAGCTGTCTAGCTAAATGTTAGCCATCAATGGTCGTAGATATGACTTTTTTTTACAGATAGTAGCAGGCCTTAGGTGTTCGCCAACATATTATTCTTGTGCTACCTAGCTAGCATAACATATTAAGCACTTTGCCAGTAGCTGAATAAGAGCTTAGGTTTTATTTCGCTAACTTTTTCGATTAAGATAGATAGCCAGCCGGCCACTTAAAAAATTAAACAGTAGTAGTGGCAAGAAGAGCAAGCTAGCAAGGCTAGTTAGATGACTGTTATAAAAAATAGAGTCCAGTCAGACTAGTTGATTTTAGCATGATTGCTTAGCTAGCACTTGCTATCCAACTTTCTTTGCTAACAAAATGCGTTGCACTATTTTTTAATAGAAAGCTAGTAGCTATTAGCTGGTTACATACTAGCTGTTGATACTAGCTAACGATTTATTTCTTGACATGTATTGTGCTCTGTTTACTACTCTACTAGCTAGCTATTAAATGGCAAACCTTAGCCAGGTATCTATTCTTGAGAGACCGTCAGTTTAGTGTAATAGGATTGTAAACATTGACACGGTAAATTGTTTTTTAGGTGGTACTAAACCGTGCAGTGCACGTGGGACGTGTTGTGTTGAATAAAGCGCGCCGCTATCTGACTGTAGAACATTGTTTTCCCGTGTGCCCGGTGTTCGTGTTCCATCGGCTGAGAAGAACGGAGATGGCTCTTGTGGACAAACATAAAGTCAAGAGACAGAGGTTGGATCGCATATGTGAAGGTCAGTTGTATACATTTAAAACACAAAAAAAAGCATTCTTGTAATTCTTGTTCCCAATAGCAAAATACCCGTTTAGCAACCTACTCGACATCCCTACACTCGAGTCTTTCTCGTGTTCTAGAAAGGCTTGTGTGAAAATACCCACCCATGTAAATTTGTGGTCTTATTTCGACTCGTGGAGATAAGTATCCTCTGCTACCAGTCTAGTAAATCTCTTAATCAGTAATCTGGTCAGAGTGAGTTCACATATCTACCAGTCCCTGGTTTGTTATTACAGTTTCTACTGCTGTTGCTATTGATGTAACCTATAATGGTTGCAACGCACCAAACAGTAAACCCCAGAGTGCTAACTTTCCTGTAGCCTTGTGCATTATTAGCAACATACTAGCGACATATCCTGTGTTGCTAGTGATCATCCTAGATTATTATGTATTCAATGCTTTATAGATGAATTTTCCTTTTATACAAGAAGCATTTTTCTTAGAAAACAGATGGATTGGTGGTATTGTTTTTACAAGGAACTAACCCATACTAAAACAGCTCATCGAATTTCCACATCCCGCGGTTGTCTCTTTAAATAACAACAACATGGAAACCACCTCCTCTGCACAGAACACTCACTACCAAGCCCACTGCCTTTATGCTAATAAGCTTAGATCTGGTAGGCCAAGGCGGAATTTCGGCAGCTTCTGATTGGAGCAGAGGGTAGGTAGAGGGAGGGTAGTGTGGGACGGCTGGGGTTGTGCCAAGAGAGAGCATTCAACCAGCAGCTGGAAGAGGAGCAGCACAGGAAGAAAGGCTGGTCAGCTTCAGCATGCAAGGTTAGCAAGATGAATGTCTTTCTCTTGGGGGTTTCTATGAGAATAGACATGGAGCTTGAAGTGGGTGGTTGAGGGGGTGTCGAGGCTCAGGGAAGGTAGCTATTTATGGTTTCATACTGCATGACATGGAGAGGGTTCTCCATCCCTAAGCATCTTTGTCCTTGAAGGATATGATAGTGGTGTGTGAGAGTGAATGCTCTCCGCAGCGTGTGTGGCAGGGGGCAGGGTGGGGTACTGCAGCACTGTCGTCCAGCCCTCCCCTCTGTTCCCTCCCTCTGTTATAGCGTACGCCCTCAGAGCGGCAAGCAGAGGGGGGGAGAATGAATGAGCGCTGAATGAATGGTATTGTGTGTTTGGCCCTGCTGCCACTCTGACCAGGCTTCCCACACACACACACACTGCCAGGCGTCTTACCATATGGCGCGTGTGTGTTGCCAGCTCCGCTCCGTTTTCGTGTCATGTTTTTCCCCCCTCTATCGCATGTTATTTTGTAATCATGCTTCTCGGTTATGTCGCTGTGGAAATGGGTCATTAAAGTAGGTTTGGTGGAGGCTGAAGCCGATGTTGTAGTGTTTTTAAATCTGTGGAAATATTTGGACTCTTTCTTTCATTGGAATTGATATGCCAGGAACTGCATTTACTAGATGCCTTTGTCTATGAAAGATGGTTTTTAACTGCTTAGCATCCATTGAAACCTTGGCCATTTTGTGGTCCCTTAGTTGTCCTTCATGAGTCAAGGAGTCTGCTGGACATTATCTATCACTCTGGAGGAGGGGGGTTGCTGTGTGTGTGTGTGTGTGTGTGTGTGTGTGTGTGTGTGTGTGTGTGTGTGTGTGTGTGTGTGTGTGTGTGTGTGTGTGTGTGTGTGTGTGTGTGTGTGTGTGTGTGTGTGTGTGTGTGTGTGTGTGTGTGTGTGTGTGTGTGTGTGTGTGTGTGTGTGTGTGTGTGTGTGTGTATTGTTATAAAAGGGCAGGGGTCTCTCCCTCCAGACAGAGAAATTTAGGTCATGACTACTCAAAACAAGCCTGTGCCCCCCCCGACCCCACCCCCCACCCCAAGCTCATCTGCTGGAGGATTCCCCGATGAGAGAAGGGGGCGTGGCCTTGTTCATATTTGCAATAGAGGCAGGCCAGGAAGAGGCCCTTTTCCAATACATCTACTCCCTAATGGCCATAAAAGCCACGTCATGTATGCTGTAGATTGCTAATGGACTCCACAGTCTGAGGCACTAGAATGCTACTAGGCTGAAGTGTTGTTATTCCAGTCTACCTTTATGGTCTGTGTATGTATCGTGTAGTGGTAATATTTGGTTTCTGGTGTATCTTTGGGTGACTATAGGGAGGAATAAAATAAACTGAGTTCATCATAATCCTTCATGGTGGTTTATCTGAGACATTCTTCAGTCTCCATATCAACGTGCCCTGTAGTCTAGGATTATGCATGAAATGTGCTAAGGAGGCACGTTCGGTGCCTGATATTTGACTGATTGATTGTTGCATACGGTGCCTTCGATGTCAGGAGTGTTTACTCTGAACTTGTTGTGCTGAAGGCATCCGCCCCCCAATCCTGAACGGGCCCATGCACCCCCGGCCCCTGGTGGCCCTGCTGGACGGGCGTGACTGCACCGTGGAGATGCCTGTCCTCAAGGACGTGGCCACAGTCGCCTTCTGTGACGCCCAGTCCACCCAGGAGATCCACGAGAAGGTGACTAGACTTACACCCAACGCACACAGATGTAGCGTACACACACACACTGATGTTAACATCCGTTCCTCGCCCGTGTGTGTGTGTGTACGTGTGTGTGCTTGCACAGGTGTTGAACGAGGCTGTGGGGGCTCTAATGTACCACACCATCACACTGTCCCGTGACGACCTGGACAAATTCAAGGGCCTGCGCATCATCGTCAGGATTGGAAGCGGCTACGACAACGTGGACATCAAGGCTGCTGCTGAGCTGGGTTGGTACCTTTCAGAATGATCCTGCCTCACCATGGACCTAAAAACATAGCTTGAAACAGGTTTTACCTCGGCATACACAAGAATGTTGCGAAAATTACAATCAATCACATTTTGAATGCCATCTGTAAGATGGAAAAATAAACACTTTCAATAGGCTTTTTAGTCAAATCCCTCTCTGCCCCCGCCCCCCCTCTGTCTACCTCCTCTCCCTCCAGGCATAGCGGTGTGTAACGTGCCAGCCACGTCTGTGGAGGAGACGGCTGACACTACTCTGTGTCTGATCCTCAACCTGTACCGGAGGGTCACCTGGATGCACCAGGCCCTGCGCGAGGGCACTCGCGCCTCCAGCGTGGAGCAGATCAGGGAGGTGGCCGGGGGCGCTGCCCGCATTAGAGGAGAGACGCTGGGCATCATCGGGCTGGGTAAGGAGGGTGGATGTTTGGGGATGAAGGGATCAAGTCCAACATGGGAAGGTTGAAGTTGCTGTTGGGGGATGTAGTGTCGATGATTTCAGTTAGCTGGTTAACCGTGTGTTTGTGTTTTGTTGTGGTAGGCCGCGTGGGTCAGGCGGTAGCCTTGCGTGCTAAGGCTTTTGGCTTCAACGTGATCTTCTATGACCCGTACCTGCCTGATGGAGTAGAGCGCTCGCTGGGCCTGCAGCGCATGGCCACTCTGCAAGACCTGCTCATCCACTCTGACTGTGTCTCCCTGCACTGCAGCCTCAACGAGCACAACCACCATCTCATCAACGACTTCACCATCAAACAGGTACACGCATAAAGCCAACCAATCAGGTACACAGACCAGGAATCACAATAGTCTGAAGATCTAGAACTCCTAAATGAATAAAATATCCAGTGGTGTATATAAAGAACCGTGTAGAGGCATCGGAAGTGGACACAGTGTGTGTGTGTGTGTAGATGCGTCAGGGGGCATTCCTGGTGAACACAGCCAGAGGGGGTCTGGTGGATGAGAAGGCCCTGGCCCAGGCCCTGAAGGAGGGCCGGATACGAGGAGCAGGACTGGACGTACACGAGGCGGAACCCTTCAGGTCAGCACACACATGCCTGCTTACACCATTAGTACCACCATCACACCATTTCTTATGCAGGCCAAACCGACAGTTTTCTCTAAATGTATTTTTTTTTTTGATCACAAACACTTGTCTTTCTATCATGCCTGATCCCTTATGTGTCTGTTTGTCCCCCAGCTTCTCCCAGGGCCCTCTAAAGGATGCCCCCAACTTGATCTGCAACCCCCACACCTCCTGGTACAGTGAGCAGGCCTCCCTGGAGGCACGAGAAGAGGCTGCCAGAGAGGTCCGCCGAGCCATAACAGGTACATACACTCTAGGAGTGGCATTTAGATCAGCTATGTATTAGTCAAGATAAACTCATAAGTAACCTCAATGATAATAAATGATGAAGGCATTCCCCTGGATATTGATGAGGGATTTGATTGGCCGCCATGTGTGTCTCTCCAGGGCGTATTCCTGACAGCTTAAAGAACTGCGTCAACAAGGAGTACCTAATGGCCACGCCCCAGTGGCCCGGCCTGGACGCAGGGGCCGTTCACTCAGAACACAATGGAGCCTCTGCTTACAGGTAACAAGCAGAGTCACCGTCTCTCTGTGTCTCACTCTCACCCTCTTTCTCTCTCAACCTCTCTCTCTCACCCACACACAGTCCATCACACACGGGTTTCTAACTCCAGTTCTTTGTTTTCCCCCAGGTTTCCAGCGGGGCTGGTTGGAGTGACTGCCGGAGGCCTGGGGGGTGCTGGAGCTGCAGTGGAAGGCATCGTAGCAGGCACCCTACCCATGGCGCACGGCATTGCCCCCGTCTCCAGACCACCACACACCCCCTCACCAGGGCAGCCTTCGAAAGCAGAAACGGACAGAGACATGCCAACGGACCAGTAGCCCCCTACACTTGCGTACCCTGATCCTTATCCTACGTAGGAACTTGTCACCCCGGTCCCTCAGCTGCCCCCTCATCCACAACATTCCTTCGGTGCCCCTCAGTGATGCAGATAGACTCTGGTGTGACCCGGCTATGGTCCAGTCCCACTAAACAGAACTCTTCAGGAGAGACCAGTCTGCCTCATCCTTCCTCCCTCTCTCTAGTGTCTCTCTATCTTTCTCACCCAGGAAGCAATAAGTGGATTACTCAAGGATTTTTCTCCAGTTTGCTTTTTAACTCTGTGTGTGTCTCTGATTCTCCTGTGGCTCCGTGTTTTTGTACATCTTTTTGTAAACCTGTTTGTGTTTTTTTCTTTTATTGTTTTCTCATAGCTGTTTGATATGTTAAGAAGTAAGGCCAATCAGAAATGGAATTGCCGACATGAATTTCATTTTCCACAACTATTTGTTCAAAAACAGTACAGTGGATTTTATAATGTAGGGCTCAATGCATTTATAGTATCAAAATAAAAGTGTGGCTCTAGGTTGTTGAGCTTTTGGAAATGGATGGAAATTATCAATATTGTCTACGCAACACCCCAGAATAGGTGGGTAGATAAATTCTTCATATAAATGTGCCATTCATAAAAACCTTATCTGGTTCCTAGTAAGTTTTTGTATGTGTAGCTCGTCTATTTTTCACACTATCTAACCTACTCTGCTGATTTCAGAAATTGAAACTTTCAGACAACAATTCCACAACCTGTGCAAATTAAGTATCTTTAGCTGGACATGTATGTGTAGGGGTCGCGGATTTCAAACCTCTTTTGCGTGTAGCTCCCAGAAGCGAACGAACGAACTCTTTAGGATCTGTTATAATTTAATTGTCAAGCTGCTCTTTTGTCTAGACTAATTAAAATCCTGTAAAGTACGGTGCTTTGTGAAGACATAAACATGTCTTAAACAAATC
Organism: Osmerus eperlanus; assembly: GCF_963692335.1. Lineage (NCBI taxonomy): Eukaryota > Metazoa > Chordata > Actinopteri > Osmeriformes > Osmeridae > Osmerus > Osmerus eperlanus. The sequence continues at coordinate 10,524,322 of NC_085036.1, forward strand.
GGGAATGCTTTTCAACACACCAAAATTACGTGTTTATTCAGAGCCTTAGACGTTAGCTGCTAGCTACAGTAGACCCATCATTTTAGGTCATCAAGGTTTACTGTAGCCGAAAAAAGAGTAAAGCCTATGGTGATTCTTGCCTACTAATTCAGTACTAGTACTCTACAACAGTTCAGTCGTGCTAGTGTAAGTTGTCAGTCTCCTGTTGGTATCATTACAGTGCCTAGACAGAAGCTGTGTCTTTCCACAAAATTCACTGGTGATGAAACATAAGTAGCCTATACACCGAGGGGAAATGTCTCACCGCCATTTCCGAGAAGAAGGAGGTGTCCATTATTCTCCAAACAGAGCCTTACACGGACATCGAGTCATTGCCCCATCTCTTTATATTGCCATTTCATAATGGGTGACGGTCTCGGAGAACTTGTATTAGCCAGGTATCTTAATAAACTAGATAGCTCGGCTACCTGGCTTCTACCAAACATAACACGTAGGCCTAGTAAAGCTAAAACAGGTGAATGTGAGGCCATGTAATGTGAGGCAACATTTACTATAATAGACAGTGCTAGTAACACCAACATCCATACCTCTCATTACATAAAAAAAAATTGGACTATAGGACTATTAGGACTAAACTATAAACACTTCGTTCTCCAGAGCCACTGATATCTTGTACTAGGTGGTAACTTACTACCTAGTTTTTAGAACAACACGATGGCTGTTCACATAGACACATTCCCAGTTATGGGTGTAGTAGTAGGTAGGATACGTTTTATTAGTGTAATGAGGGGGTAGAAAAAAACTGCACATGCAATCATTTATTATATAACAGTCTCAACTGTTCCTAAATGAATATGCTGTTTGTAGAATGGAAAAAGATTCAATGTACACTAACATGCTATATCGGATTATTTCTGATTATTGATGCACCCTTGTTCGAAATATAGTTTCTATATATTGATCTTAATATTCAGTAAGAAAAGCTCTTAGTCTGATAACTAGTAATGCATGTTTTATTCACCAACCATCTCTAAATGAGTTGTATTTCTCTATCTGAACAGCAGTGGGAGCTGTTGAGCTAGTTAAGAGCTTTGAAAGGGAACGTTTCCTTGATTGTTGAGCCCATAAAGTAAAGGCCTGCGCACTTTTACCTGTTAAGGCTTGCATAACAGTACAGATTAAGGACATTAGCCAGATGGGTGTGATAATGGCTGGGTATGCAGACAGTATGCAATGTGGTCAAATCTACTACACACCTGCCCTCAAGTGTAGTATGGTGGCCAGCCAGACAGGAGACATTTATTTCTTCATTTATTTATTATGCACACTCACATTTTATCTACACTGATATATACATGTTGTATAATGTAATTATGAAGTAAAATAAGCATTCTGCCAACTCTGTATGACATTGTTGGGGGGTCATTCATTTAGTGTCACCATGTGCCAGCCATACAGACCTGCTGCTGTGTGTAGACTTGCCTTCATTCAAGTTCAAGTCTATCGGCATCCTTAAAATACTGTGCCAATTGTGATTATAGAAAAAGTGTGCTGTGTTGTTTTCCTACATAAGGAGCACCAGGCCATCTACCACTGTCTCCATCCCCCTGGTCCAGGCTAGTGCCGACCCGTCCCCTCGTTGACAAGACAAGGAGAGGAGATGAGACAACAGGATCAGATGAGAAGAGGCAGTGCAGTCAGCAGGAGCTAAGGGTGGCCACTGTCATGTGGGTCTCGTCCTCGCTGTCCTTCTCTGTCCTCTACCATCACTGTCACACTACAAGTAGAAAGCCTGACAATCCTACACACTCCCGCTGCCGGACCCTGGTCCCTATGCCCTACAAACCCTCCCCCTCCAGCTCACACTGGCCAGCCGGACTTCACCAGTGACACCCCGCCTCTAGAGGGACCCCTGGCACTCAGAATGGCACCTTCCAGACCCTCCATCCCCATCACCCTCAAGGAGTTAACCCCTCGGGGAGTTGACTTCCAGCTGTCATCCTGTCCAACTCGGCTCTCTGTGGCTGGTTGAAGATTGTCTTTCTATGTGTCACATAATCCCCCTCTAGAGTTACCCCTAGCTTTTTGTGTTGCATCCTTTACACATTCACACACAAACACACAGCAGCTGCACAGGGTTTGAGTTGAGTAACTTTGACCATGTTTCCATGGAAACTTCCTGAAACCATAAACATTTCCTGCAGGAAGTTTATTCATAGCAGTGTACCCTGAACATCTAATATATGTAGCCTAATATTATTAAGCAGTACAACAAAGTAAGGGAAAGACAGTTAGTCATAGATATGCTGCTTTCTGGGATTGAATCATGCGCCATCCCAACGTGCCATTAAGTTCATTTAGACTTTCCATACAGACAAGCAAACAGGCATGGATATACAGACAGACATACATGCAAACCGGCAAGGTAAAGAGTCCAATCAGATCAGATCACTGTCTACCTCTCTATCTTTTCACTCTTACTCACCCTTCTCCAGAAAAATGGTTTTGGATGAGGCCACAAGTGTTCACAATGAGAATGTTGAGGGCCTGTTAAGTGTTTGTGTTTTTGCGTTGTTGGAAATAAGTGTCACATTTCAGGTTAAGTTTGGGTGGGCTGCTTTACTGTTGGGGGGAAAGTTAGTGACTCACACACACACCACTGTACTGTTCCAATGCAGGTGGGATGCTGGTAATTGGGTCATGTGGTCCACTATCATCTTATACCAGAAGAGTAGGCAGTATGTTTCTGTTTACTGTTTGCCTCTGGGACCACCACAGTCTGTAGAAGGAAAGTTCATGGTTATCATTGTGAGCTGAACCAAAGATAGAAGTACAGGCCTGCTATCTGGGTGTCTGTGGGCTGAACTGTATGTGGTCCCAGTCATGGAAACAGTAAGCAGATCTCAACAGGGGTATCAGCAGAGATCAGTAGTGGATTGTTGAATACATGCCAGTAGGCACACAGCCCTGAGACCATGGATAAAATGTTGATCTGAATCTCAGAATGACTATCAGAAATCTGAATGGCATGTCCGATAGATCAGATTATTATGTCAGAAGAATCCAATCTTCCTTTTTATTTAGGTAAACAGGTGTGTTCAAAACACCCATTTATGTGCATCATTATGGGTAACATCAAACAACATCCAATCCAACAACACTGTATGTACATTAGGTCTGCCATATCTGAGAAATCAACAGCTTTTATTTCACTCCACAATTCATGTAGATCCATAATCACACAGACCTTGAGGTCACTCAGAGTCTAGAGGAGGATTTAAGGGGAAGGCCCCAGTTATTAAACACAACAATAAAGATACACAGTTAACAGTTTGACACCTATTGAAGCCTCCATTCAGGCCTGTTGTGGATCTAATGTGGAAAAACTTGTTATTTACAGTTTGGCTATTTTTAACATGACATGAAAATGTATTCAAATATGAGACCACAGTTTCCCTTGCACTGTGCTGTGCTGGATGACTAGCCTAGTGTGATCTTCAACACAGTGGTAAATACACACAGGAAGTAGTGTCACAGTTTCCACCCTTCGCTCGCTCGCTCTCTGCCTTTCTTTCTCTCTCTCTCTCTCTCTCTCTCTCTCTCTCTCTCTCTCTCTCTCTCTCTCTCTCTCTCTCTCTCTCTCTCTCTCTCTCTCTCTCTCTCTCTCTCTCGCTGAACCCCAGGGGTCTGGTCCTGTCACCCACCCACACAAACAACAGGATGACAACAGTCCTCAGAATAGAACATTCACCAAAAACAGATATTATTCAACTCTCTTTGAGCTATGTTTAGAACACTTTCATAGTGGACTTGGTAACCCTTTGGGGTGTGCCGCTCTCTGGTGTGTGAGCCTTTGGTGTTTGTTTAAACGCTTGTGTAAGAGAGATGGACGCCAGGTAAAAAGCACACACACACACACATACACACACATATACACACAAACATGCAGGGGCAAAGGAGGCACCAAGAACTGGTGGGGAAAAAATTGAAATGGAAGTAAAGAAGAATGCAGAAATAGACATGAGGCACATGGGACTCTGAAGAAGGAAAATCAGTATTTCTGAATTCAGAGAGAGGAAAGGAAGAGGCAGGGAGAAGAGATCGAAGAGAGAGAGTGTGTGTGTGTGTGTGTGTGTGTGTCGGGGTACAAAGAGAGATTGAACAGGGAGCAACTTGTACTCTAAGGTGTTGCCTCACTGCAAATGTTATAGCACGAAACAAGTCAGAGAAGTACTTGTTGGAACATCTTAATTTATTAGCCTAAGCATTAACTCAATGTACCATGGATTGAAAATAAGGAATGCATTACTCAAGCCATATCATGTTAACGTGTTGACCTAAATCAAAGGAACATTGAACCCTGAAGTGTACCCCATGCTGGTTCTGAAAGAGTGTTCAGCTTTGAGGGAGTATTATGCTCAGTGTCAATCAATGGTGTGTGTGTACGTGTTTGTCGCTTTCCAATAATTCACAAGCTTTCCTCCAGAGTGTTACAGCAAACAATGTAAAATGAGAAAAAGAGCTGTTGAAAGCAAACAGACATTTTCCAATCAAATATCTCCTTACTGGTAAGAGTCAGGTCTTGTTTCTCACAATAGTATAAATTGTTTTATCTGTGTGGAACATTTGTGAAAAGATTCTCAACATCACAAGCTTCCTTACATCTTTAGAGGTTTTGCAACCCTGGTCACAGATAAAGACATGTTTGGTTGTGTACAGTTTCAAACAGACACAGGCATACGCAGCACTGGAAACAGAGATGTGATGGAACACTCCCTGCCTCTCTGCCTCTCTCTTTAGCCTTTCCCTCTCTCCATCTTTCATTCTCTCCCTCTGTTTATCTGTTTTTCTCACACAGAGGGACCGAGGCTTAATTAGATATCAACTGCTGAGCAAGGAAGAAGGGAGGGGGGGGGGGGTTATGCGTTGGCGGGTGGAGGGGGCACAGGGGATCTGCAGCAAGGAGAAGCCCTAATAAAGAGAACGGACCTGCTTTGCCTGTTTCTCCCTCCCTCTCTCTCCCTCCCTCAGGGCTCTGGCTTTGCCATAGGAACTGGCTGATGTTGCAGATAGAGAGAGACAGAGAGAGAGGTAGGGAGGACAGGAGGAAGAGGAGGTAGGGATTCCCACCTCCAGTACACACAGAAGTGCAAACTCTCCACCAACACAGTGCTCTGACACACTGACACACCATCCCAAATGCAAGCTGAAAGCTTATTTGGGATGAGCCTTAGACTTTTGGAATTCTATTTATTTTGTACTTGTTTAATGTTGTCATTGAGTAATCTTGGTATGTCGTTGGTATGTTCAAAAACATACCAACGACATACCAAGATTACTGGTCTAGTTTTCTGAAGGACTACAATTGAAGTTATAGTAAAGACAGGAGAATTGGAAAGAGAGAGAGAGAGAGAGAGAGAGAGAGAGAGAGAGAGAGAGAGAGAGAGACTTTAGAGACTCCTCTGGCTGCGCCATGTTAGAAAGTAGGACAGATGACATAACAGGCTGTGATCTCACTGATCAAAGAGCGACAGACCAGCCTGTGTAGCCTGGAGAATCTGCCCAGAAGAAGCTCTCTGACCCAGGGAAGCCAGGCGGCTCTTCCCAGCTCTCCTACTTCAGGCTTGGATTCTACTGTCATGACACATGATGGTATTATACACCATATTATATGGAGCAGCTGTAACAGTGTGTCACTACTGCTGGACCAAAAGGCTGGCAGTCTGCAAGGCACCCTTGACCCATATAGGCAGACTGGTACTGGGCATGCTCACAAGAAACTCTCCCTGGCTTACTCTATGCTTTTGGATCAAGCTCTTCCCATGAGAATAATGACACTGTTTTGTCTTCAATCCATCTTTATTAGATAACAGAAATATATAATTTATTTTCATAAAAATAAAAGCCAATAGTTTGGTTTGTTTGTGCATATTTTATAACTCCTTTTATTTTCTACATTACTATGAATATTTTCAAAGTTTCTTAACCTACCAACCGCTTAACCAGCATCTAGAAACAATACATATAAATACATAATTGTCGCTTTGGATAAAAGTGTCTGCTAAATGCATAAATGTAAGTGTAATTGTTCTGGGTCATTTGCAGATGCAGTTGCTCATGAAACATTGTCTCTCTCAGGTTAGCAGCATATTGCAGTGGTTTAAAAATAGCTCAGGGCAACAGTGTCCAGTATGAGACCAGAGAATCCCCCTTGAAAGATGCTGAGTGAGCACCTGTGCTCCCAGTCATCTGGCCCAGACAGGAGGCTCCCTGCTCGAGGAGAGGAGGGTAGTGGGAGGGTGGTAGTGATGGAGATGCTGCTGCTGATGATGCTAATGAAAAATGAATGCAAGTTCACCACTTACCGATTTGTATTGTATTTCCAAAACAATCGTTCATGACCATGTTTGCTATAATATATGTTTGTGTGATTGTGTATGCGTTTTTGTCTAAATGTTGACTAAGTTTGTAAAGAAAAACTGAACGCAGATGTATGTGTATGTATAGGTTACATTTTTACATGGTTGATCAAATGTATGCTACTTTATGTGGAGCCATGAATTACAGATTGAGCGTGTCCAAGAGATTTACATTTTTTTATCTGCCATGCGCTGCTCAGCAGTACACCAGGAAACTCCTAATAAGGGCAAGGAAGTACAACCCCACCGGAACCGTTCCATTTGAAGGTACGACCTTATATGGCATGACGTGTAACTGGGATTTCCGGTAATGGCAGCCATCTGCAGAGACTGGAAATCTGCTTTTAAAGTTGAAAACCTCAATTTGAAGCAAGGAACAACGGTTGAAAACTAGTAAACCATAAAATGCATCGAGCAACATCTGTAGATATCACAGAATATTTAAATGTTGGTCTCCCCGTTGTCTCTATTCTCTACATAGCCTACGTTATATGCTAGACTGCGTTGCCTAAATATGGTCTTCCTCCGTTCCATATTTGGACATCTACGTCACGACAAGAGGCTTTATAAAGCGGTGGGAATCCTCTTCAGAAAGAAAAGAGCTTCATTGCCACATAGGTGTAACATCAGAGTAGAATGCCCCAAATAACAGTAGTCTTAACAATTCTGACAAACCTGCACGTGAAAGTTTTAAGGAAAAATAATAATTTAGGCCTATAACTAGATATCCCAATTTGCACACTTTTGCGTAGCATAGAGAAAGGGTATTTTTAGTCCTTTCTTGGGAATGAATAAGGCAAAGCATCGTTTCTGAAGTCTGTCAGAGGATTGTTTTGAAGAAATAGCCTACCAATTTTTGACATCGGTGTGTCCACATTGGCATCCTCAGAGAAACAGCAGCAGCAATCAAGCCCCTGTGCTCCAAGACTAGCTGGTGACTTCGCTCTCTTACTCGAGAGAATTAGCGTCTACCCAGGGTCTGTCTATCCAGATCCCCGGACCGCCGGCATCACCCAGGAGAACAGGGAAATGGCTGCTACGAAAGCCGAACTTCTCCTTTCAGCCCTGCAGATCTCAGACCCATTGGGATTCCCACATTCACCTTTGGACAGTTACCCCAAGTTGGAGGAGCTGATGCTGCTCCACTCCGCCGCGACGGGTACATCCTTCCTTGCCGCCTCCGCTGCCGAGGTCGCCGGGCTTGGGACCGGGGACTCCGGGGACGCTTATGAGCATCTGACCGGAGGTAAGATGCTTCTCTGGGTCTGACGCTTCAGGTGTCAACAGATTAAAAAACACATAGGATGCATATCATGCATTTCATTTACAAACTTTGCTGCTGCAGATAACGTGTGTGCCGATGTTAGACCACTCATAAAAGTTTTTTTATTTATTGTACGAGTACATCACTGGACTATTATTTTAACATGAACATCATGTTTTTCCCTGTAATGTATGAGTAATAAATTGTTATGTAAATTGTTAGATTAACGCATTTGAAAAAATAAGACCTTCCCTGTAAATGGGGCTCAGTCATGGGACTGCTACAATATACTATTAGAGTAAGAGAGGAAGGACAAGTGCAAAAAGCATTTCCAATGCACTTTTCATTATGAGTCAAATCAATATATTTGTCTTGTGTCTACACACAGACATGCACATTCACAAACTCACAAACGTCTAATAAAGTTCTTCCGTTTAATTACAGTTTAATTAATGTTCCCTATCGTTGTTGTTTCAGACACCCTCCCAGACCTGAGCTCACTCAGCTGCGACAAGTCTCTGTCAGAGCAGCACTTCCCTACAGCCCGCCTGCCATCACTCTCCTACACTGGGCGCTTCACCCTGGAGCCCACCTCCAACGCCTGCAGCAACAGCCTGTGGGCAGAGCCTCTTTTCAGCCTGGTCAGCGGCCTGGTGGGCATGGCCTCAACCCCAACCTCGGCTGCCGCTTCACGTTCCTCCACCGCCTCGGTCAACTCCTCCGCCGCCTATTCCCTCCCCAACCTGAGCTGCTCCATCCACGTCAGTGAGCCCAATCCCATCTACTCCGCGGCCCCTACTTCCTACTCCACCACAAGCCCTGACCTTTTCCTCGACTCCCCCCAGTCCTTCGCCGGCTCCGGCCAGTACCCGCCACCTGCCTACCACTCCTCCTCCAAGCCTTGTGCCACCAGCACGGCCCTGCCCATGATCCCAGACTACCTGTTCTCGTCCCACCAGCAGGGGGACCTTAGCCTGCTGGCCCCCGATCAGAAGCCCCTCCAGACACACAGCCTCCAGCAGCAGCAGCTGTCCCTCACCCCCCTCTCCACCATCAAGGCCTTTGCCTCCCAGACAGGAACAGTGACGGCGACCGCCCAGGATCTGAAGGGCTCCACCTACCAGTCCCAGCTGGTCAAGTCCAGCCGCGTGAGGAAGTACCCCAGCCGCCAGTGCAAGACTCCCCCCCACGAGCGCCCCTATGCCTGCCCTGTGGAGAGCTGCGATCGTCGCTTCTCACGCTCCGACGAGCTGACCCGTCACGTGCGCATCCACACCGGACAGAAGCCCTTCCAGTGTCGCATCTGCATGCGCAATTTCAGCCGAAGCGACCACCTGACCACGCACATCCGCACACACACTGGCGAGAAGCCGTTCGCCTGTGACGTCTGCGGGCGCAAGTTTGCCCGCAGTGACGAGAGGAAGAGGCACGCCAAAATTCACCTGAGGCAGAAAGACAAGAAACCTGAGAAAAGCTCTGCCCCCATCGCCATCCCCTCCCCAGCAGTCTCAGGGTACTCTTCCCCCTCCGCCTCCTCCTATCACTCCCCCACTTCCTCCTACCCATCACCTGGGTCCTCCTATTCCCCCGTGCCATCCTGCTACTCCTCCCCTGGTCACGCCTCCTATCCCTCTCCCTGCACCTCCTCCTACCCCTCCACCTTCCCCACCCAATTGACCTCCTTCAGCACCTCCTCTTTCACCTCATCCTCCCCATCCCTCTACTCATCCCCTGTGGGCACGCCCCAGTCTGACATGCAGTCTAGTCTCTCCCCTCAAGACATTGACCTCTGCTGAGACTCTCTCACAACTCTGCTGGAGAAGAACAAACGACAGGTCTGAAATGCACTATGTCTGGCTTGATGTCAGACGGACTCAGTAGATAATGGACCAGACAAGTTGATGGTGAAGGTGGAGGGAGAACTCTTTCCTCTGCTTCACCTCGGAGACTCAGAAACTGTCTTGGAGCACTGAGGGACATCACAGGGACATCACAGCGCTTCAGTGCTACAGTGCTGTGCTGCTGTCTGAAGATCGGCTGGCCCACCACCACAGACAGTGGCTCAAAGGGAAGCTACATCCAGTCCAGAGTTTATGTAAAACAGCCATGTTTTGGCTTTCTGTCCACCCTCTTCCAGGATTTCAGCTTGTTTACATAGTTATGCTGGAACCCCTCTGTAAATATAAATGGTATTGATTGTCTCTCTCCCATGTCTGTTGACTGGCATCCATCCGTAGCTACCAACCACAGTCTGCCATCCATGCTTTGGTGCCTTTAGCTTAAACAAATCTAGAATTCGATCACACTATATGGTGTATTTTTCACCCAATGTAAAATAAGAGAATTTAAGGGACAGATATCAAGGTTCTTACAGAGAGAATGTAAGCAAAAAGTTTATTTTTGTAACTAAAATGTTGATATGTATATAATACAGTCAAAATGTTTTTTACCTACTAAGTAGGCATGGGATTTTTGATTTTATGTAGTTTGTTACTTTTTGGTTATTTCTATTTTGTTGTTTATTGGTTCAACCCAGTGACTGTTTATGGCTTCTAAAGACATTGAATGCGCTTAACTGCCAAGGATATTATGTGCTGTTCATGATATCCTTCCAAAAAGGGATATGAATAAAATATAAATATGTATCAATACAGTTACCTTTTTGTGTAATCTTTTATGAATGCACAGCTGTTTATACATGAGGGGTAAGGGTATTTGACATGAAGTAATCAATTAAATATACTGTTAAAACATCTATTATAAGATAGACACAAACCAAGTTTGCAAGTCTATATTGCACACATATCATCAATATACCATGATATACAACTTCTTACTATGCAATATGTCCATTCCTGGGGTGGCTTAAATGGAGAAGTGAGGATATTTATATAGCTGCAGTCACCTTGACAACCATATTCTTCCTTAAGAACTGTGTTTCCATGTCAACCAACCTGAAGAGCCTATGGAATGGGAGTGAGTGGGTGTGAGAAGGTCTTCTTTCTCTGAGGACATCTGTGATTGAGATCCTCTGCAGCTCTACCACAACCCAACGATGGAAAGCTATCTGGAGTACGGTTCTTGACCATAGGCCTTGACCACTATGTGTCAGGTGCATTCATCTCCCATCCTTACCCTCTAATTTCCTCTCTAATTTCCTGTTTCTCCCTCTCTCTCTCCCTTTCTCCCTCTATCTCTCAAGCCTCTTCAACTCCTCCAGTCCATGTGATAATGCCATTAGAGAAAAGAGGAGGGTAATAGAGGTAATTTGTGTGATCTGGGTTGACTGACTGCACTGTTAAATGTGATTCATTTTACCTTGCCTCTTTCACAGCCTAACCTCATAATCCTTCATTATGCATAATTAGCCAATCATCCCCTCTCTGTCTGAGGAGATCAAATATAAATAGAAGGTTCCAGGTGAGCTGTGGCAGGGCCTTTCTCCTCTCCCCTACTTTAACCTTCTCCCCTCCCCTCCTTTGCTCTTCCCCTTACTGGCCTGAAAATCGATTTCTCTGTTACACATTACTCCCGAAAAGAGGATTTTCTGCATGTAGTTAGTGAATTTTAAGTCTGTGTGTGTGTGTGTGTGTGCGTGTGTGTGTGTGTGTGGATAAAGACAGCGGGGGAAAAAAGACAGGCACACTTTTCATGACAGAGCCCCCACTTTCTCTCTATTGCTGTGATAGGCAACAGCTGAAAGGTATTTAATCCTTACAACCATAGGCTAGACCGCTCAAGTGTCTTTCACATTCCTACACAGATGAACCTCCCCCCACCCACCCACACATTATTTCACATACCCTGCCACTGTAAAACCACTGCTACTACCCTTATTGTAATTATTGCACACACCAGAACATTGAACAACCTATACACACACACTGGACTCACGGTAGACTTTAACCTAGCTGTTCCTAGAGATTCTTCTATCAGTTACACACGGAGTATAACTTTGTTTATGTTCAACCTGTGTCCTATCTTAGTTCATTAGCCTTCCCTCATACACGCACGCGTGCACACACGCAGTCACACCACACATACACACTCCCCTGTCTGTGGCCTGCCTGTAGCTCCATAGAAAGGGGAGTGGCTGTGGTAAGATGTGTCCCTGTCTGCCTCCAGCCACAGCTGCCACAAGCCCAGCCCAGCCACAAGAGCCAATCACCAGGGGTCGTGTCACCGCCTGTCCTGCTAGCCTGGAAATCTCTCGGCCCATAGAAGGGGTTTCCTGTCCCGGCACCGGACTTCCTGACGTCCTTTTAGGGTGTTTCCTGTGCTGACTCTTGGCTGACTGCCCAGACAAACTGGTGCAGGGATTTTATTTCCCAGCTTTTTTCCTACTCTGTCTGTGACTGGGGAGAAAAACAAGATTGGACTGTGTGCTAGATTGATGATGATGGCTGGTGTGTGTGTTTGTATGTATGCGTATGTGTGTGCATGCGTGTGTTTGCGTGTGTGTGTGTGTGTGTGTGTGTGTGTGTGTGTGTGTGTGTGAAGGAATGACAGTTTTAACCGTGTTACTGCCTGTGTCTGTAATTTTTCAGAACAAAGGAAAGAATGGTTGAGAATGTTGGCAGTGATGTCAGAAGTGGTGCGACAGGGTTTTCTAGTGTGTGTGTGTGTGTGTGTGTGTGTGTGTGCGCATGTGTGTGTGTGTGTGTGTGTGTGTGTGTGTGTGTGTGTGTGTGAAAGGTGAGATCAGCTTGTCTGTGCCTGACAGACTTCCTTAAATTTAAATGGTATAGTGTAGTCTAGTATTGTATTTAACACTTATTAGTAATTTTGTAAAGCATACATTTAGCTGTAAATGTATGAGAAACACAGTGTGAAATTAATTTTATCTCAGCTGGATAGTTAGGGGTCAGTCTGCCTGCACAGTCCAAGGTGTCTATCTGATCCATCTATGTCACTTCTACATACATCCATACATCCATACATACATACATACATACATACATACATACATACATACATACAATAGGTCTAACATTTACACATTTATACAGTGTCACGTTACTGTTTCAGGATTTCAGGAGCTGTAGAAAATCAGCACATGCATTTTCTGTACAGATAGCCCTCACTCCGTAGGCTAAGTGCTTCACAGTGAATTCCAGTTTTCAATTATTTGATGAAACTCATTCATACATGTAATGATGTCATGAAGTTTGTGTAATGGCCTGTCTGTTTAGAATATTAATACATGAAAAGTACAGTTATGTAACACTATAATGCTGCTATTATTCAAGTACATGGTGCCAATGTGATCAACATGGAGAGTAATGATGATTGGCGCTAAGGGGGGGAAAACAACAAAAGGGAATTGCTTTTCAGTAGTGAACTTCTACCTTCCATTGTCTCTGTTCAGACGGCAGCCTTTTTGCTAATCGGAATGCCAGAGAAAATTACAACTTTCAGAAGTTACCTTTGGAAAAGATGCATGTGATTAAGAGTGGACTGGAAAAGAGAATTTGAGGCCAGGATAAAGCCATGTGAGAATTGTGGCATGACTAACAAGCGAAAAAATAAGATGACATGGCACTTGTGCAGCAGTCAGAACGTCGACTGGCCTGACCTGAACCATGATCAAAAAAGTCCTGAGTGGATAGTGTAACCTTAGAGTTAGCTCTGCGTCAACAACTTGGTGGAAAACGTCTCTCTGTTGCCCCCTGCTGTTCTCACAAGCAAACAACAATTTCTGTTGTACTTTACAAAAGTACATTGGCTGTGAGCAAGGAGTCCAAGAAGTTATGGCTAGCAAATAATGTGACACTTTATGGAATACATCAATAATGATATGGGATCACCCTGGATACCACCTCTCCCTCTATTTCCCTACCCACTTGTAATCTCACACACCTGATTAATTACAGCAACCGGCTGCAGGTGTGTGGCTTTTTAGTGCCTATGATAAGGCTTGTGTGGCGCTGACATGGTGTGTTTTACTTTATCACCCTAGTCCCTAGCTAACTTGAGATGAGGTTGTAACCTTTTTCATCTACCATTTTTAAGGCTGGAGGCATAGCGATTGATCAAGCCATCCCTTGGGAGTTAAAGAACAAATGAGTTTACTAGATTGATTAGTTGTGTATTAATAGTGTAGACAATTGTTTACTAAATTCTGCTGAATTAATTTTATCCTGTGAAATTAGATTTCTTTTGGTGAGTCTGTTTGTGGAACAGTGTACTGCTAGTAGTTATGAAGGACGAAATAGCTGCAGCTGTGTTCTTTGTAGCACGACTGGCCAAGAGACATGGCTGCCTGGATAACGAGGGCAGAGACCGCTTTGCTGCTGCTCTGACCTCTGCTCTGTTTGAGAGCTACAAGAACCATTGGTACCCGCACACTCCCAGCAAAGGACAGGCATACAGGTCAGTACACACACACACCAGGTTAAGTGCCACCCAGAGACCAAGATCATGTCTAAATGTCAGTGTATGCATGTGCACATCCAGTGGGGGTATGTCCTGATTGTCTAATGGTTCTATGCATCTGTGTGCAGGTGTTTGCGTATGAATAGTTTCCAGTTGAGGGACCCAGTGTTGGAGAGGGCATGTGTAAAAGGTGCCATTCTGTATGAAGATCTGGGGTTGCCAAAGGAACTTACTGTCTGGGTGGACCCAGGAGAAGTCTCCTGCAGGTAAGACACTTGTATGGAATTCTTGTCTAGAGCATTTAAGAACTGATGGAATCATTTAGAGCTGATGAGAATCTGTTTGAAACCTGGTTCATGATGTTTAGCAGAGTAAATGTGTATTGGCATAATTTCCAAGTGACCTTACAAACTCTGTTCATATTAACAATATTCTGAATAGGCTTGGTCCATATACTACTGGAACAAGTGGTAGAGGGTTTTTGTGTTGGTCTGATGGTTTCACTGTGCAGGTATGGGGAGCGCTGTGCACCCTTCTGTGTGATTCAGCTGGAGGACTTCCATCGTGGTGGTGGGGAATTTTCTCGTCGTATTCAAAATGCTGTGGAGCGTGCTGCCTTGGATGTCCAATCAGGGGTCTTGTCTGATGAGGAGGGTGGGGACATCAGCATGAGTAGCAGTTGCAGCAGCGTATCAACTTCATGTCCTGCTCCAGGCCCAACCCCCAACCTAGAGCCCAAAACGATTCCAACAGTGAGCAATCCCAACAGTGTCTACCAGGTGCACATGCTTCACATATAGTTTATTGACATTTTAAAATGTTTAATTTTGTATGTCAAGCAAGATCCTCAGATTCCATATGTTGCTCTCCTTCAGATCAGTGAATTTGCTCCAGCTGGCCCACTGCTCTGGGCAGGGTACCCCAAAAGGAAGCCTTTCTCTGGTGAGGGCCACCCATCTCATGCCCCTCCAGGGACCCCGTTCTCCCAGCACAGCTCACAGTTCCCTCCCCAGAAAGGCTACAAACCCTACCGGCCATCTTTCTGCTTTACTGGGCCACGGGTTGACAAGTACCATTGGGTCAGCAAGTCCAGGTCCTAGGGAACTGGAACTGCTGGGGAACCAAGGCCCAGGAATGGAACTATAGAGAACTAGAAGGTTCAAGTTTACATTATTTATAAAATTATGAAAATTATGCTGATAAAGCATTTTTAATTGACAAGTATTTTAATAAAAAAAAACATTTTATGTTGTCTTAACTACAATTGCTATTTCTAAGTGTAAAAAATTGTCTGAATAAAAAGGATCAATTGTTTTTAAGAAATTGGTCTTCATACGTTATGTAGCTAGTTTGGGAGGGTCCTCCATTGTCTCACGATTGAAGTTTATGAGTCGATGTGCTGGCAATACGGTTAGTGATTGGTGAACTTTTTAAACAATCAGCTAACTACACTGCCTACACATCAACCCCAGCATGATTGATCCCATCCACACACATCAACTGAAAGTAGGCTGGAGAGCATTGTAGTTGAAAAGGCCTGAACAGGAATGGACAAAACGTAACCATCTTCTCTTCATCACTATAGTTTTAGCTGGCAAAGCAGACAATGGCAAGGGACCTACCTGCTGAGTCTGATGGGGTGTCTGGCTTCTGTAAAACGTCTCTGAAGTCTGGATTGAATATTTCAGCATCCTGCTGTTATCACTGCCTCAGAAGTTCTGATTGCTGTGTTGATGGTCCACCTCAGTTCTACAACATTGGTTTCCAAGGAGACTGTATGCACAGAGACTTGTGCCTTGCTTTGGGTCGTGCCTAGACTTGTCATAGTATCAATCAGGCAATGTTACCACAGTGATAATTCCAACAGCACTACTCAAAGGCCTGCTGCCCTCCAGAAGCTGCTCTTCCTACACTCTCTGAATTGATCACAGTATGCTGGAGAAAACTGTCAAGACACAAGCATAAATTAGGACACGATTATAAATTGGGTTGGGTATTAGTGTAAAAGCTGGTTATATATATATATAATTTTTTAAAGCATATATATATATATATATATGCTTTAAAAAATTGCTCCAATAAGTTTTTGCTGAATTTTAAGTTTAGAAAATATTTGGTAGGCTGTTTTATGATCATGCTCTGGATCGTTTTACAGAAATGCTCCAACCTTTACATTTGTTTCTTTAATTACTTTGTCCTCGAAATGGTTTTAACTGTTGCTACAGTGTTTCAAATGAGTGGAAAGGGGGAGGGCAATAGCAGCGTATACTGTTCCACTAACCAATGGGGTAATAGCTTTAACACTATGCCAGCTCTCAATATCGTATCACGGACTTTGTTGTTAGAAGGGTCCTATCGACCAGAGAACTTCCGGTGGTATAAAAATTGCCACGAGTTAGCAGCGGAATCGGAGAGTATCCATCTTGATAAGCAGCCTCCGTAACATTAATTTTTACAGTAAGCTCCTATTTTGTAACTCTATTTCTTTGAACACAAATCTGTTAAGTATTGCTTGCTACACGATTATTTGTTATGGCACTACTTTATCCAGCTATTTATCGTTATTCAGCTGAAATAGCCGGTGTTTAGCCAATTTGCTAGTAAGGCGCTTTTTCAAGGCAGGCCGCAAATACGAATAGACAGCTACAATAGCTATAGCGAATAGCTGGATAGCTAAATGGTATGGGTGGTTGAACAATGCTCAATTTTTACTTAACATGTAATCAATCGACTGGTTTTCTGGATTGTTTTGTACCCTGCTAGTTTACCAACAATTTATTATTTAATATAGATTACAACCCGTTGCATTTAACGTCTCTAGCCGGCTAGCTAACTGCTAACTGGCTAGCTGAATTGACTAGCTAGCTCGAGTTAGCTGGGGTTGCGGACCTGCATAATGAATTGACTGCGCAGAATGCGCGGTCGACTTCAAATTTGAAAACGTAAGACAACGTTTGTTGAGAAATCTTTTGATGCAGTGATGTAAACTCGAGTCGATTTGTTTATATTTTTTTTAGGCGATCAACATGGCTGACGCTGAGCATCAGTTCATGGAGACCTCCGAAAATGGTAACGAAGGCGAGGAGGACCTGAACGGAACGGAGCAACCAGAGCCCGAGACAGAGGAACCGGAGGCAGAGGCAGACGAGAGCTGCACGGCAGAGGGAGATGAAGTAGCATTAGCAGCAGAGGAAGATGAGGAGGAAGAAGAGGAAGCCGCCACTGTGGAGGCCGAGGCAGAGGAGGAGGGCGAGGGAGAAGGCGAGGCAGAAGGAGAAGGCGAGGGAGACGGCGAAGGAGAAGGCGAGGGCGAAGGCGAGGGAGAGGGAGACTCACAAAATGGAGCGGGCGAGGGGGGACAGATAAATGCAAGCAAAGGCGAGGACGACGCTGGGTAAGTCTTAAGACATTCTCTCTATATAATGATTTAACATATTTGTCTAGATAATAACGGATATGTTTTACAGGACAAAACCACCAAACATTACAAATGCCAGCTAGTGCAATTTGAAATGCATATTAATAATTAGTTTAATGTTGTCTATAGCTAATCTGTCTGTTTCTATCTGCAGGAAAATGTTTGTTGGTGGGCTGAGCTGGGACACTAGTAAAAAAGACCTGAAAGACTACTTCTCTAAGTTTGGGGAGGTGGCAGACTGCACGATTAAGATGGACTCGAACACGGGCCGGTCACGAGGATTTGGCTTCATCCTCTTCAAAGAAGCTGCAAGTGTAGATAAGGTGTGTGTGCATCCCGCTTAATAACTCAGCATGTATGTATGGTTCTTAGGGTTTCAGTGTGCTTAGATATTGTCCATAATACTTTGATTGTGATGCTAACTTAGTTTTGTCATTGTCCCTGTCAGGTGCTTGAACAGAAAGAACATAGACTAGATGGTCGACAGATAGACCCAAAGAAGGCCATGGCCATGAAGAAGGAGCCTGCTAAGAAGATCTTCGTAGGAGGTCTGAACCCAGAGGCCTCAGAGGATACCATCAGAGAATACTTCGGTGCCTTCGGAGAGGTTTGGCATCTTCCCTTTTCTATGTCTTAGGGCCCCTGACTTGAAATCTACTGAAGACACATTCAGATTATAGATTTTAGCATCATTCTGTGTAGAATTACAGGATGTCCCAAATATATCAGACGACACTCAAATGCCACCCATGTCTAATGCCCGTTACCATCCCTGCTTTGCAAGTTAACTGAAAGCTTAGTTAATAGTAGTCTTATTTGATGTGTAGGACATCTTAACCACAAGGGGGCTATGGTTCTTCAGTGTTCTAATGCATGTATCCATCTCTGCAACTAGATCGAAACCATAGAACTTCCTGTTGACCCCAAGTTCAAAAAGAGGAGGGGTTTCATCTTCATCACCTACAAAGACGAGACCTCTGTCAAGAAATGCCTGGAGAAGAAGTTCCACACCGTCGAGGGCAGCAAGGTAACACGATATTTGAAACAAGGGTGTCTGCCATGTCCAGAGCCCCAATCAAAGTCTAATTCTGTGAAGTGACAGGATTTAAAGATAAATATGGAAGTTGGAGTACTGAGGGAGTTAGTGGATGACTAAAGGAGTCGCTGAAAGGCATGCCACCCTGTGCTTTCCTCATTCTATCATGTCTGAAAGATACGCTAATGACAATCACGGACACAACATTTAAGACGATGTATTGAGTTCATATGATTATTTCATGTTTTATACCCTCACCACTCGCATTTCCTTCCCAGTGTGAGCTGAAGATCGCCCAGCCTAAGGAGGTGTACCAGCAGCAGCAGTATGGAGGCCGGGGCGGCGGCAGGGGTGGGCGCGGTCGTGGGGGTGAGTTGCTCTGCTAGAGGACCCCATTACTCAGGCTGTTTTAAGTGTGTGCTCTCAATCTAATAATGCAATCGAGGGCTTTTTTTTAAATCAAAAAACTTTTGAACCTTTTCTGGTGGCACGGTCCACAACATGTATCTGTACTGTAAGACTTGCGGGTATTTAAAAAAAGACTGGTGCGTCTTCATTCCTAACCTGCATGTTGCCCTCCTCCAGGTCAGACTCAGAATTGGAACCAAGGCTACAGTAACTACTGGAACCAGGGCTACGGTAACCAAGGTTACGGCTACGGTAGCCAGCAGGGCTATGGAAACTACGGCGGCTACGGCAACGACTACTACTCTTCCGGTTACTATGGCTACGGGGGTGGATACGACTACAGTGAGTATAAACAGACATGGCTGGCTGGCGGGCTGGCTGACTGTTTGACTTGTCTCTGCACAGAAGCACTCAGTCCTCTCTCTCTTCCCGCAGACCAGGGAAATACAAGCTATGGGAAAACTCCAAGACGTGGAGGCCACCAGAGTAGCTACAAGCCATACTGATCACATGTAGTGCAGGTATGCGTTTCTAGTGCCTTGTAACACTGTGGTGCCTTTTTGTAGCTGTTTAGAAACCTGTGGCAGTGATGCTAACTCGATCCATGCCAAGATGTAGCCTCCATTCTGGCTGAGGGAGGGGAAGCCCATTGTGGTGGATTTGAACCAAATTACCCGACTCAATTCGGACCAATTTGTTTTATTACCGTTAGTTCCATAGTGCTGTGTTGGAGTTTTTTTACACACAATTTCCAAATCCTATTGATTTATGATTAGCACGAACTAGGCATCATAGATGCACCCTAACCACTACACTACAGATCACTAAGGGTTGCTGTTGCGGTGGACCATGTTCAAACCAGTGGGTTTTTCTACAGTGGGAGATGGGAGACTATCTGCTTTGAGGCTGCACAGCGACTTCAACAAATATCTGCCCTTTACTCCTATAATGCTATGCTCTATCTACATATCAATCTAACCAGCAGTATTGGCTTCCTAATCCAACCAGCGCCCTTTTCCTCTTCTTGCATGCTTGATCTCCTCCTAGCTGTGTGCTTCGTGTTGGGTGTTGGTGGTGGGATTGTGTGGATATGATTGTGTGCTACAACATGTCTTTTTTTTTGTGTTCTTTTTCTCTCCAACCTCTCCAGGGCTCAAGTAACTGAGGTGAGAGACTGTGATGAACGGCAACTAAGACAAGTATGATGATGCAGGACTTGACACTCGACTTTGTGACAACAGACCATTTGTACAGACCATCTGAGGAACTGGGGAAGCAATGTCACTTTTCCACGTTTTTATTTTAGTCCTTTTTCCCTTTTTGTTTTTTTGTTTTTGTTTTTTTTTCCGGTCCACATTTCCAGGAATGGAAGTGTAATTTTTACTGTACTTTTTGGTACCTTTTTTGAATCTAATGTATTGTAATGGTTGTATTTTACATGTCTACTGGATTTACATGAGAATCTGAAGCCGACTGAGCTTTTGAAATAAAACAATTTTGAGTAATTTGGTCCCAGTCTTTCTAGATGATCCTGATGACAGATCTGCAGCGAGACTTTGCAACTACAGTTTGGAGGGAGGGGGGGGGGCAGGGCTATGGAGATGGGGTATGATGTAAAGGGATTGTGTGATTTCATTTAAGATTGTTTAAGGACTGTCTGCGTCTTGGCTTGTAGACAAGAACAACCATTTATCTCCTACTTTTGCTTATTTTGATTTCTGTTAAAGTGCCATTGATAGAAATTACATTTTAAGTTTAATGTCTGCTATATTACAGATGGGAGTTCCAGTTCTCCCCTGGAAACTCCGTATTCAGTGTCTTTGGCGACTTGCTAGAAATAAACATTTTGGTTAATAGCTGACGTGTCAATCTCTAATGCTTACTGTAATAGATATTTGTTAATCTCAATGGCTTTCTATGGATTGTATGATTTGAAGCGCTGATACTTTCTCATTCTCCATGGTTAGATTTAAGTCCCTTGTGAATTTTCGGCGGCAGGACATGGTAAAGATATATATTTTTTACATTTGATATTTCAGGGCTGAACAGCAGAAGATCTCAGAAGGGGGGGGGGGGTAGTAAAAGGTTATCACTGGTCAACAGCTTTTTAGTGCAGGATGTTAATAGTCTAGAGATGCAGCATTGGTTTCTATATTACATCATTAGTCTTTACCAAGTCTTTTTACTTTGTGTGCAAAAGTAAACAGAGATATGCATTCTTAACCACAATAGGAAACGTGTAGCAGTTTCTACCAAGAAAATCATCCAATATACTCATGAATAACTTTTCAAAGTATGAGGTGGGAGGTTGCAAGCATCTAAGCTCTCCAGCTGATCGAATCCTGGCCCTCCAAGAATGTTAGAATGGTTGGTTGAAGTTATCTTCTGAGGACCCAGGACAATTGCTCAATCGTAAGATGGGATGGGTAAAGGGCTCCCACGGTTAACCTCCAATGCACACACTTAACAGATTCTATCTCTTATTGGTTGACTGTGCATGTGTTTCAGCACCCCCTGCCTCTCAGGGCCTGGGTGATGCAGTGACACGTTTCTTTCTTATGATTGATTGATGGGAAACAAACTGATACAATCTCTTGAGTATAGCTCCCTTTAATGAAAACATGACTTGAACATTCCATTAACACGGTATTGACATTTGTGACAATATTACAGAAGAGGAGACCTAGGAAAAACATGTATACAGGATATATTTATTATTGCAACCATCAATATTCATCAGCATTTAAGCTTTGTGAGAGATTACTCTGTGTGTATCAGGATGGGTTGATGTGTGACAGATAGGCAGTGATAAAGTACCCAAATGCAAGAAAATGACATTCTTTCCCTTTGCTTGATGTCCTGTCACAAAACTAAATTGGTCATCAAAATACCCTCCTAGTAATGCTTTCCAGCAAATTTCAAAGCACTGTGTTCCTTTTAGGTATGTCTATATTAAGGAATGATACTTACTAACTGTAGGCCATTTTTAGATAATGTGGCCTTGTGTGCCAGGGCAGTGTTGTAGATGGAGCCATGACCATATAAGATCATGCTTAACTGAAAATGAAAAACACATGCTTTGTTGAGGAGACAATAATTTCCTGAGATGAAATGTATTGGCACAGTAGATGTAGGGACATAACGTGTTATTTCAATCAAAGAGAGTACAGGTGTGTCCTGATAACTGCCAAAATGGATAAAAGTGCAATTTGATTAGATTTCCCTTCTCAGTCACTACATTCTCTGTAGGTTAATTGCAACGGATGCTGTATCTGTCTCAGGTTTAAAGCCTTGTAGAGCTTGCGGCCATGTTCCGGCTTCAGTCTCCAGCTGTTGCATTTACCACAGATTAACTGTATACCAGATTTAAAAGAACCACAATGGCAACAGACACAGGCTATACCAATATTTGACCAACAAAATAACACCAGTTACTTTCATAAAATTATACCACATTTTTTACAACTGCTTTTTTAAAGCACATAACGTTTCATTGCTGACTTGTTTCTGTACTGCGCATGGAAAAAACACCAACTAGTTTAACATGTAATCTTACAGGGTTGCAGGCAGCTGCTTGTTTTGACTGGTTGGTGATACTAATCACTAGCATAAAAAAACAACTGTTTAATCTTCCATAAAATTAGTATGGTAAGTATGGTATAGGGTTGGTATTAAGATACTGAGTAGGTATACAGTAGTTAAATCATGCAACACTATTCAGCCATGCTTTTTTAAAAGCATAAATGCAGATTGAAAAGACACATTTTTGAAAAATAAAACAAAGGAGAGATACGTGATCAAAGCAGTTCATTGAGGTTTGTTCTAAAAGTCCACTTTTACCTCATACTAGCTGTAAAATATCTTAAACCAAGAAAGTAACATGAGTGTGACGAAATAGTGGCCTTGAAAACAAACTTGGTTCTTTTTCTTTAGGTCTGCTCTCCAAACAAGTTTAAACTCACCACAAATAAAACCTGTTTTTCAAATAAATGACCCACAACCAGCAGGGGAAGAGGCTAACGATAAGAGTGCAACAATAAGTTTAGAGACAATCTGTTTGACATTCTCTCAAAAATGTAATGACATCAATAAATACAAATCCATCCTCCTAAGGGATTAAATAATAAAGATAGCCACCAAAATACGAACACAAATTAAGATTGCAGGATAGATAGAAACCCTAATCCCTTTATATCACTAAACTGGCCGTGAAAAAAATACAATTCCCCCAAATCCAGGCGCGTCCTTTTCTTGTCCACCAGGAGGCTCTTGATGCGCTGCTTCAAGGAAAACTCCTGCTCAGCTGCCTGCAGTTATTGGTTATTGGTAACTAGTTATTGTTGAGTACGAGTATTATACTGTAGATGTATATCATCTATCAATTGATTGTCCATGGTTGTATAAATAACCAAATACCCATCTGAAGTCCCCTGTCTGCATTCAAATATTGATATATGGTTAAGTGAGGGGATGCAGTGTTTAGAGCACCACACAGGCGCAATCTCCCCAATTGGCCGTACTCAGGGTGTCCGACCGCTAATAAATGGTCTATAATATTCAGCAAATGTTATTCTAGTCTACTTGTACTTTTATTTATTTATTTACTGTACTGGAACCAAACAGCCAGACTTTAATGATTATCTCATTGTAGGCCAAAGGTGCCTTTTTCTCCAAGGATATCAAAGTTCATCTTGTCTTCTCTTTTATTTCCCCTTGGCATTGAGTAGAGAGGGCATGTGTGTGCGTGCGTGCGCGTCAAGTCAGGCATGCAGAGACATTCGTGTAGCTGTCCCTGGTCTCTGGCCCGCCTCAGACACAGGGGCTGGGTGAGAGAGAGAGACAGCCCACAGCAGCACCTCACTGTGTTGTGACCATATACATGTTTACAGTATGTACATGGATAGAAGCCTGCCCAACAACCAAACAGGTGTGTGCATGTG
Source organism: Osmerus eperlanus (assembly GCF_963692335.1). NCBI lineage: Eukaryota > Metazoa > Chordata > Actinopteri > Osmeriformes > Osmeridae > Osmerus > Osmerus eperlanus. The sequence goes on from NC_085036.1 coordinate 10,548,182, forward strand.
TGTCCTTTGTGTGTTTCAAAACGTACACAAGAAAGCCGTGTACGTTTTGAAAACATAAAAGGTTAATTTTTAGGTAGATTTTTTTTATCACGCCTTTCAGTGTGGCATGCTTGTGCCAAGGAGGTATGTGTATCTGTAACAGTGTTTGAAGATAGGATGTTAAATCCACATGCAGTTCTTGGTGGATATTTGTGTGTCTCTTTGTGAAAGTATGTGTCTTTGTGTTGGGATGTGAGGTAGCTGCCTATTTAAGTCAATGCCTTATGACTTCCAGCTCTCTGGGTACAATTGAGGCTTCTGAAGCCTGGTAATGTGACCCGGCCGTGGGTGTAAATGTCCCGGTCGAGCCCCTGGTTCATCCTCTTGACGAGGTTCTTCTCGTAGAGCAGGGGGTGGTAGGCCCCCAGCGTGCAGGCAGCGTCGTAGAAACGCTGGTAGTAATGACATAGCTCAGTCTTCCTCCGGGACGGCAGGAACTCGTACACATGCACGACATCACACAATGACATCATCAGAACTGTGCCTGAGGGGAGGAAGGCAGGACAGAGGAGAAAGTTAAAAAAACTAATGTACTCATGCACTGATAAGAGTCATGGTTAAGGAAACAAATTCATTACTAACACTAAACTAATACTTGGTTGTCAGTTATACTGAATACTCCCATGGATCAGGGCCTATGTAGAGTAAGACACAATTTGAAAATCAAATGAATCAGGATGAACTAGGATCAATAATATCAAAAGTAATCTAGGAGGCATTATTCCTTTACCTAGAAGGCCAGAAGAGGGTGGATTTTTCTGTATGGGTTCTGCCATGTTATCCTGGATTCGTTGCCAGAGCTGCCACTCAAAGCGGGGATGCAGGATGTAGAAAGGCTGGAGTGGGTGGAGCCTCCTGTAGCGTTGGTACTGATCAAAGATGGGGTAGTCTGTCTTGTTGTACCACTGAGGCAGAGAGAGATCCAGAGTCTTCCGCTTGTCACATTCAATTCCAGGTCATTTTGTATGCGTGTATATGTTTCAACTGCGTGTTAGCGTGAGATGGATGATGCTGTGTCCAATGTTGCTGTCTCTTACCTTGCTGAGATTAGCAGAGAAAGGAGCGGGATCCCAGGCCACCAGAACACCAGTGCTGTACAGAGAACTGGACAGGAAACGGTGGTCTTCTGAAGCCATCACCTAGGATCCACCACAGGTTACCACAGATGATCCTGCTCATGTGACATACTTTCCTGGTAAACACTTTTATTTGATCAAATGTCCATGGGGAAAAAGGAGAACTTAATGAAAATTATGGACAACCTTATCAAATATTAATTATTAACCTCAATGTAGATGGTACAAATGGCTTTTGCTGGAGGCAAAGTTCAGTCTGGAGAGCACTGCTGAATGGGCACTTTGTGCCTCTCATTTAGCACAACACAGCAAGTAAAAAAAAAATCAAATACAGGTGGTGTTTGTATAGAAACATGGAGGCTTTGAGAAAGCGTGAGAATGTTTCTGACAGTCAGCGACAATTCGATTGTTAAGTGTCATGTTACCTGTGAGTTGATGAGGCGGATAGTGGTCACGGAGCCAACGTCTTTCTCATAGCCCACAGTGGGTGCCGCGTTGAACCTGAGGACGGCGTCATGAGAGTCTGCAGATCGGAAACAAGGAGAGAAATTCCATCTCAGACATAACGTTAATAGTATTTTTTCTTTTTTACTTATCTTTCTTTTTGGTCGGCTGCTTTGAGATGTGCTTATTATTCAAAAGGTGTATATCTGGGTTAGTGTTTCTTTGGTTCCCACCTATCTCCTTCCCCAGTCCTGAGTAGCGTAGCGATCCAGCAGATGACACCACGGCGCAGGTCTTAAAGGGGCCCAGGTCAGAGGTGAGAGGTTTAGGGGGCAGCTGGGATGCCCAGGTCAGCGAAGAGAAGGGCTGAAGATCAGGGGTCAGAGTGGCGACTTCCACCTTCTCCTTCAACTCGCAGAGCAGCTCAGGACCGCTCACCTTGGGGCGGCTGACCACACCCCCGGGTCCAGAGACCTCCACCCCATACTTGTTCATCGCCTACACAAAAAGGCAGGGAAGGGTGACATGGGGATGAGAAGAACAATGTTCCTAAGTTTCAAGGAGGGGAAACTGTAACAATGGTGAAGATGACAAGAATACAGTTTTAATGCTGTATTCACCATGCGGTGTCTCACCTGATAGTTCTGCACCACCTTTCTCAGCCTGTGTCCTAACATGCTGCTTGACATCTCATCGTCCCACACCTCCCCCAGAGCTCCGTTGGGCCCGAAGAACGCAGCATCTCCTGCGCCACTCAGCTCCCCCCTACCACGCCCACCAAACAGGGTCTCCATGGCACGCCTGAAGGGGCGGGGCAAAAGCCAAGCGAGAAATCCTGTGGGCTCCCGCTCTTTCTGTTTCCGCTTGGAATGTGTTTCCTTAACCTCCTGGGTGTGGTTTGGTGATGAAAGCACAGGGATTGGACGGTGGGGGTTGCCAGGGACGACGCCTGGAAGCTTCTGAGGGTCGACGTACATTGGCTTGGCCCCGCCTCGCAGCACCTGTCAGACAGACAACAGTACTTATTGTCTATTGTTGGGTATTATGAATTTCAGACACACAAATGGCTTCTGAAACAGTTGTCACTGCTGACAGTGACAACTGTTAAGACATGTAGGGGGCGAACCTTGATGACAGAGTGTGCACGGGGTTGGGCACGGGTGCGTGCCCGCACGCCGAAGATTGCGTCTGTGACGGGAACGCTGTTCTCAGCACAGAGGGCGTAGAGCAATGCCATGGAGACGCAGAAGAAGCCCATGCATAGCGCCCCTCTGCGTGCCCGCCGGCGCATACGCCACAGCAGGCTGACCCGGTCCATCGCTGCCCCGGGGATCTGGAACAGAAGGAGGGGGGGAGGGAATGGAATGGGAGGATGGAGAGAAAGGTTTAGTAAGAGCGAGAGGGATCAGGACAAACATGAGTATTTAAGAGAGGGGTGGACGTTGGATTGAGAGATATGGAGTGGAGGAAATGGCATACAGCCATAAGAGGATTAGATCTGATAGTTCAGAGTATACTAACTTACGTGGCATGCTATCAAGTACCAATCACAGCTGGAAAAATAGAACTACAGTGAAAACTGAGTCTAAATTTAAGATCCAAAATAATAATAAATTCAAAACCTTTTGAAATCAACTTTTATATTTAAGGACCCCAACAAAGACACATACGGCATGCTATCAGCAAAAGAAGAAAGGACTCAAGAAAGAGAGCGAGAGATGGGGATGAGAAACACACTTGCACTGCCCTGGGCCAACTGGGCTCAGAAAGGGAGGGTGGTGCGATAGAAGGAGAGGAAGGAGGACACTGATTTACTGTAACAATGGGATAGATACACTGAAAGGCGAGCCTGAAATTGAGAGGTTGATTCGGACTGACCTATGGAGGACAACAGTATTAGTACTAGTACTACTACAGTAACTAAGACAGAAGTCAGGACAGGACAGAGAGATGGGAGGTGTGATCTGGTCTTTAAATAGGAAAACTTTCCCAGAGGAAGGAGACAAAACACACCAAAGAGAACAGGGAGGTTAGCTTCAAGATTAGGCAGATACAGTTAGGTCCATAAATATTTGGACATTGACACAATTTTCATCATTTTGGCTCTGTATACCACCACAGTGGATTTTAAATGAAACAATCAAGATGTGCTTTAAGTGCAGACTTTCAGCTTTAATTTCAGGGTATTTACATCCAAATCAGGTGAACGGTGTAGGAATTACAATACATTTTATATGTGGCCCCCCCCTTTTTAAGGGACCAAAAGTAATTGGACAATTGGCTGCTCAGCTGTTCCATGGCCAGGTGTATGTTATTCCCTCATGGGAGTTCGTTATTTCATTGACAAGGAGCAGATAAAAGAGAGTTCATTTCAAGTATGGTATTTGTGTTTGGAATCTGTTGCTGTCAACTCTCAATATGAAGTCCAAAGAGCTGTCACCATCAGTGAAGCAAGCCATCGTTAGGCTGAAAAATCAAAACAAACCTATCAGAGAGATAGCAAAAACATTAGGTGTGGCCAAATCAACTGTTTGGTACATTCTTAAAAAGAAAGAACGCACTGGTGAGCTCAGCAACACCAAAAGACCCGGAAGACCACGGAAAACAACTGTGGTGGATGACAGAATAATTCTTTCCCTGGTGAAGAAAAACCCCTTCACAACAGTTGGCCAGATCAAGAACACTCTCCAGGAGGTAGGCGTATCTGTGTCAAAGTCAAAAATTAAGAGAAGACTTCACCAGAGTAAATACAGAGGGTTCACCACAAGATGTAAACCATTGGTGAGTCTCTAAAACAGGAAGACCAGATTAGAGTTTGCCAAAAAACATCTAAAAGAGCCTGTACAGTTCTGGAACAACATCCTATGGACAGATGAGACCAAGATCAACTTGTACCAGAATGATGGGAAGAGAAGAGTATGGAGAAGGGAAGGAACTGCTCATGATCCAAAGCATACCACCTCATCAGTGAAGCATGGTGGAGGTAGTGGTATGGCGTGGGCATGTATGGCTGCCAATGGAACTGGTTCCCTTGTATTTATCGATGATGTGACTGCTGACAAAAGCAGTAGGATGAATTCTGAAGTGTTTCTGGCAATATTATCTGCTCAGATTCAGCCAAATGCTTCAGAACTCATAGGACGGCGCTTCACAGTGCAGATGGACAATGACCCGAAGCATAATGCGAAAGCAGCCAAAGAGTTTTTTAAGGCAAAGAAGTGGAATGTTCTGCAATGGCCAAGTCAATCACCTGACCTAAATCCAATTGAGCATGCATTTCACTTGCTAAAGACAAAACTGAAGGGAAAATGCCCCAAGAACAAGCAGGAACTGAAGACAGTTGCAGTAGAGGCCTGGCAGAGCATCACCAGGGACGAAACCCAGCGTCTGGTGATGTCTATGGGTTCCAGACTTCAGGCTGTCATTGACTGCAAAGGATTTGCAACCAAGTATTAAAATGCAAAATGGGAGTAGGTATTGATTTGATGTGCTTTTACGTGCATGACTGCATTTGAGAACAAGTGTTTGCCCACATTTGGATTAAAACTTGTCGCATAAACACAGCGGTTGGTATGTAGCTGCATAGATCTGCAGGGAACCTTTCAAATCAATATGTTCATGCTACATTATTTATTTGCTGTGGCAAGTCAATGCCCTTGCCCAGAACCACAGGCATAGCTTACAACTACTCGCCTCAGCTTTTCTCACACCCAGGATGCACTGTAAAGGGGATTATTTGTCCATTAGTGAAACTGAGCCAGCAAGAGTACTAGAACTGGAACTGGAAGAAAAACGCTGGATGCTCTGTTCTGAGTGATCTGAGCAGCTGTATACTAATATCTTTCTTTCTCTCTTTCCCTAGAAGTTTCACACATAACTATTCTGTATCCCCCCCTAAAGTGGCAATTCCAGATAATAAGAAAGAAGAATGTGGAATGAGATTGAGGTGGAAATAAGACTTTGGCCAGTAGAGTGATTGGGAAACAAGGACACCGATTTAGTTTTTTCCGAATCTTTTAGGGTTAAATGGCATGATGACACAACCTTAGCCAGAAGGATCTGCCTTGTGAATTTACACACTATAGCACAAAACTGAACAAAGGCACATCGGTGACTTATAAACTAGAGGAACTGCAGTTCGGAAGTGAAATGTGGTGGGATGATAACAAGTTAGTGAGACAGATGGGAAGAGAGTACAGACTATCTTCTTAAACTGTCACACCAGTCAATCCCCTTCACTCTCCGAACACACACCCACACACACACCCACCCCCACACACACACACCTTGATGACAGCAGCTTATGATTGTGTGTGTGTACATTTTAATCTCCTGTTTAAATCTCCTCAAACCAAACAAACAGGAAGCTGTGTAAGGGGAGATAGGATGGGGGGGGCTACCTCCCGGAAATGAGTGGGATGTCTGTAGGATGTAGTGAACAGTATCTTTGTTGGCTCAAAAGTCCAATTTGATTAATTATAAGAAAAATAATCACACATCACACGTGCATGGATGGTGGATAACATTACATGCTAACAAGTGAAGCTAGCAAGCTGTCTAGCAAGTGAAGCAAGCAAGCTTAGCTAGCAGTTAGCATGTTAGCTTGTCAGTTGGGTAGAGCTATCTATGTGGGGATCAAGAGGGAGATCGTGAGTTTAGACAAGTGTAGACTACATTATGTACACACTTTATGTTCATGATGATAACCTTATCAAGATATTCATATTCAACTTAGTCAGTGGTTTCGTTTTTCACAGCTTTGCATACATAGCTATAGTAGTAGCATTCTACTTCTTGTTCCTCATTACTGTAGGGTTACTGTACAGTACCTCTCACTAGACTAACTCATTTGAATGTTCTGCCATTTTTGTATGCAAAATTTTAATGCATAATTTAAATAATTGAATGCCCCATATGTTACTTAGCCTAATGCATATTCCTATACATTTTCTGGCACCAGTATTTAGTTTATATTTTGATACATTTGTTTGTGGGATATTTTGTAGGCTATATTGTAACAAGATACATTTTGATGTAGGCTATCTTTGCCCATGTCTATGGACCCTCTAGTGTGATAGTCTTACCTTGTACCCCATCTCCCGCGGCAGCTCTGTGTTTCAGGTGTTGTTGCTTAGATACTTGTCTCCATCTGCACTCCCATGATCTCTCCTTGGGTCAGTGAGCGGCCTATGGATGGACGCGCAGTGTTTACGTTAACGACCGTCGCTAAGCCGAGACATGAGGACAGACTGATTGAATAACACACAATAAATACATAAATATATGGCACTCACAGACACACTTACACAAAGCACCCTGTGTGCAACTAACCTGACGAAATGCTGCGCTCCTCGGGGAGCGTTAGGCTGACACCACTCTATGCATAGAGGCAACAACGTCCATGTTACACAACCACTATTATCCCTCCATTTCCCTATATCATTCCCTTTCACAATCCCCTTCAATGTCGGTTTTTGTTGGGCGGACGAGCGAGCTGTGATCTCATAGAACCAACCACTGTGGATTCGATTCTGCGGCAAACGCCAGACCCCTACTTGCATCTGCGCCGCCGAAGGGTCTGCTGCAGCTGCGCAGTGTAAAACCGTAAAATATAATAATTTACGCAGATAAAAAGAAATTAAACAACGCAACACTTCATGGGTTGAAGAAACTATGTAGACTGTACCCTCAAACAGGATTATATTTTACGGCATTACAACTTATGTTGTGCCATATTCTTGCAGTCAGTTATCACAAAAATATCTACTGTTTAGCCTACTGTAAACGCTTAAACGTTGCGGGTCGGTTATGCACGGTTTTATCACTATCTATGGTGGGTTATTAAGGCAGGGTCTTAAAGGGACGGTTCACCCCAGACAGTTCACTAGTCTTTTTATGCTCAAAGTGCCAACAAATTATACAAGGTCTTTTGGATTATTTTAAGTAACCGGGTCATGGTTTTGCACTTTGAGCACTACAAGGCTATGGAAAATCATCCAGATGAAAGAAATATGTTCACAAAAAGAATGTTCCCTGACCGGGAATCGAACCCTACTGTAAACGCTTAAACGTTGCGGGTCGGTTATGCACGGTTTTATCACTATCTATGGTGGGTTATTAAGGCAGGGTCTTAAAGGGACGGTTCACCCCAGACAGTTCACTAGTCTTTTTATGCTCAAAGTGCCAACAAATTATACAACGTCTTTTGGATTATTTTAAGTAACCGGGTCATGGTTTTGCACTTTGAGCACTACAAGGCTATGGAAAATCATCCAGATGAAAGAAATATGTTCACAAAAAGAATGTTCCCTGACCGGGAATCGAACCCGGGCCGCGGCGGTGAGAGCGCCGAATCCTAACCACTAGACCACCAGGGAGACATGAGTCTTTACGGTAGACTTAAGAATATAAATGATCGCCTGACATGGCCGAGTCAAGACACCGGTTTAGTGTTAAAAACAAAATTCTAAGAGTAGACCTACATACATTTTATATTAAATTTGCCTTAAACCGAAATCACCGATATATGAAATACAAAATTAACTTCAATGTAAGTATTGTTTAATAGACCTCGTGGCGCAACGGTAGCGCGTCTGACTCCAGATCAGAAGGTTGCGTGTTCAAATCACGTCGGGGTCAACATTTTTCGTTATATTTGAAACTGGAATTTTACCTACCTCAAGCAGGTCATAGAAAATAATTTTGGTGTTGTCTGTTTGGCGTTGTCTGTTTGGCGTCGGTTGAACACTACAATAAGTATGAAACATGATAGCTGTCATCAATAAAAATATGGCAAATAAGTCAATACATACAATTGAAGAAATGCCTTTGTGGTTACTGTATTTTAATAAAGTGTAAAATAGGCTATAGAGAACAGTTGGCCTATAAACCTTTGTCATGGCATATTATAAAAGCATATGTTCAGTGCTTTTCATGGTGCCTTGGGCAATGTTTCCAGCCTGCACAGGAGCATAAATAATGGTTAGTGACGTTAAACAGCACCCACAGCATTTCCCTCTACTCAGAAGTCAGAATGCTCAGTTAAGCCCTAGCCAGGCCTATAAATAGCACCACTAAAACTCTACTACAGGACACCTCCATTGATTCAAAGCATCCTTTTCTTTGCTACATAATCACATGATGCTATGAATTATTTTCCTCTCCAATTTCTTTAAGGGCATGCTATGACAGAGCTATTCTTGCAAGAAGGGATCAAAGTTTAGATCTTCACATTTATTCTACTGGATATGAAAAGTGTAAAGTATGACATGATTGGTAAGCTCAAACAACTGATCTCTCTTCATGGCATACACCCTTGTGGTTATTAAAACCTGCTCCTTGTCCCCTCCCTTCTTCGAAGTGCAGTTGTTTGTCCCCACCCTTCTTAGAAGGGAGGGGACAATCAACTGATATCAACTGAAACACAATTTCCTACACATAATTGCACCATAAAAGTTAAGGAAAGGGATATAAAGCAGATATATCTGTCAACAGGAACAATTCTCTTCGTACTTGTGTCTTCAAACTGATCAGTATGGCTGAGAGTGCTTCTAATCTAAACAAACACCTTAGCTGTTCCATCTTTCACAGAGACTCAGCTGTTCCGAATTCCTCAGATTCTGTGACTCTCAGCTGCAAGCACACCTTCTGCAGGGACTGCCTCGAGAACAGCCAAAATGAGCTCCATGACTGCCCAATATGCAGATCCAGTCTGTTCAGAGACACGAACTTCGACACCAACCCCAAGGCACAGGAGGTTAACAGCATAGAGGGAGAAGAGGGAAGGAAACCCGCATTGGAAAGAAGGAAAAAGCCTATTGCATCCAAACGAGCAGCTTGCCCTGAACACAGAGAGATTCTGAAGCTGTATTGCGAGACAGACAGACAGCTGATCTGCGTGATCTGCCGGGATGGGAAAGACCACAAGGGACACGAGTTCAAACCCTTGAAAGAGGCCCAGGACGAGATCAAAATGAAAATAGTCACGACGCTGTTCGATTTGCAAGAGGACGTCAGTGCAGTCAAGAAGTTCCAGGAGGGTGAGCAGGACATTGCTTCAAGAACAAAGGTTAGAAACGACAGCCTCAAGATTGAGATCTGCAGGCAATTTGAAGAGTTGCAACAACAGTTGAAATTAAAAGAGCAACAAGCCCTTAAAGAACTGGAGGAGCTGAATATAGACTGTGAGAGACAATTGGAGATCATAGACAATGTGATCAAAGAGGGAAGAGAGAGGAAGGCCATTCTAGAAGCTGGCCTCAACATGGATCAACCCTTGGACTTCTTACGCTGGTGGATAGAGACAGGCATCCATGAGGTGAAGGCTGTGTTGGCAGAGAACCACTACGCTGCTTTGAATGAGGTGCAAAGCGGTTCTCTGATTAACAAGTGTCCTTTGCCAAGTCCAAAGAAGCCCTGGACCCAGGATCCTGCCTCAAAGTCCCCTGACCAAGAATGCAATGAGCTAGAGAATCTCCTGGAATACCTTGATCTAAAGGGTCTTGGGATAAGTCTATCCAGGGCTGTCAATCCTCCCTTAACAATGAGTCGACAAAGTCATGAGTTTCGGTCAACATTTGAACCAACCTCTCCAACCCTCTGGTCCACTATCCCCAGCTCCACCTCTATGACATCTCTGTCGTCATCTCAGAAAAAAAACATTTTTTCATTCTTCAAGAAAAATAAGAAAAACAAGTCCAATAGTCAATTCTATTCAGAAGATTGTTGAAGAGGCGACTTATCGAGGCATTACAACGGTTTAGCAGCTACCAGCAGAAGATATTGTCAAGTGATGAATGTGTGGAATACAGCTTACGTGTTAATTATTGTTGCTTGCTTTCCTACAGGTAAACTCTTGCACTTTGGAGGTTCATGATTTATTTGTAACTTTAACTACTTGCTCTTTTGTTTTGTTCCAATTGGCACTTGGTTGCTTATCACAGTGTATGCTCATGTTTTGGCTTCCTGCAATGTTTTTTGTGGCTATCTCGTTCATGATCATGGACCTATGCACTTTTTGTAAAGCTCATTCTTGGAAGTTGCTTTGGATAAAAGCGTCTGCTAAATGAATACATGTAAATGTACATGACTCCTTGTTATTCATTAATGAGGACTACATAGGGAATGTGCTGTTCATTCAAAAAAAAAATATATATGTTGGAATATGTCAAATGTATTTTAGAACAAATCATTCACAGTTGTCACTTTACTGAATGACCCACAACAAAATAATTTATTAAGAAAATAAACTCACATCTTTAGAAATATACAGTTATGCTTCCATCATTATTTACTCCATGGACCTTTTAAAACGTATTCCCAGGTTGATGATCAGTTGATGAGAAATTACAGAAATATTCATCTTACCATAAGAAAAACTATGGTACAAATTCACATGTACACTATAATACACGATAATACTGATATTGGTTAACTGAGGTATCTGTCAGCAAAGACTCAGTCCAGAGACTGAGAACTATAGGGATTTCCTTACCAACTCTCATCCCCAAAATTCTGGGAAATTATATATATTTTTTAACGAATTCAGCAAAATAACACATTCTGTATTACAATCAATTAATGCAGTTGAAAGCTGACATCCATTTCACTACAAATATCAAAATGCATGTTTGGGGGGGATCTTCATTCAGGACAGTCTGCTTAAGGTGCATGTAGAACATGGAACCACACAAGGTGTTTTACAATGTACAAATAAGAAGTGACCTCTGCCTTATCCACCTAACTAGGGTGTGGCGTTTCTGTTCTCGAAAGCTGAGGATAGAAATAGCATCATCTTTATCACCAAGGTTATTCACTTGTTACATATTAACAGGCAAGCTATAACAAAAAGCATATACGTGATTTTATAGTTTAGACACTGGATAAAATCTCACCTGTGTATAGTTGAAAGACTGGAGGAGTGGGCCTGGCTGGGTGTAATCTGGGGGGTTAGCACGGGGGTCGTAGCCAAGTCGAGCGAGCATGGGAGCGATGTCGGACATTTCTTTCATGACGTCAGAGGGGATGTGTCCCACCCACTTAGAAAGAGCATCTGTGTTCACAGGGTTCATCACCTGGTCTGTCGAACGCTCAACCCTGCAGACAGAGTAAACTCTTTCACAGTGGTTTTCAATCTACATAACATTGTATTTAAGTTAACAGGAATACACATTTCAGACATTATACAGTATTTGCATAATGGTGATGAACTGCATTTTAAAATATATGAAATAGTTTATGCTTGTCTGCCCTAGTTTAACATAACGTGGCACAGAAGTGGGTAGATTCCTCTCAAATACTATATTCAGCTCGGTCACAACCCAGAATGCCATCTTCTGGAGGGGGTAATTCATATCACATAATTCCAATCAGACAGTTACCTTCACATTCACACTCATGCTTATGCTCTCACAATTACAGAAGTGTCACACCACAACCACACAACACTCACTTGGACAAAGACACCCCTCCTGCTTTGCCAATCAGCTCCTCGTGGTGGAGCACTGCTGGGTCCCATGGCAACCCCAGGAAGTGCAGCAGCTTCCTCATCTCTTCCTCTGGGTGTAGCACAAGCTGCTCGTAGCGCACGGGTAGACAGCTGCCCTCTGGCGCCCCCTGGCACTGGCTATACATGCCCTCTACAGCACGACTCCACTTTGTCAGGCAGTCCCTGTAACTGGTGAGGTCAAAACCAGAGATGGTGACCTACAGAACGAGGACAGGGAAAACCAAAAAGAGAGAGATATTTAGTTGAGAGAAAACACAGGACTCTGAAGTCTTCCAGGAAGTGTTATAGGAGATATTCTGTGACAGACAATCTAGAACAGGGGTCCAAGAACCCTGTTCCCAGTTACCTGCCTGCTGGTTTTTGATCTTACCACACTTATTTGACCCGATTCAACACAAGTTGCCTGATCAACCAGCTAATTATTACAATCAGGTGTGCTAGATTAGTATTAGAGCAAAAACCAACAGGCAGGTAGCTCTCCAGGGACAGGGTTGGAGACCCCTGGTCTAGCATAATAGCGAATACAATGTATTTACAGTTAATTTACCATCATGGCAACATAGATCTACACCTGAACAAACACACAATCTGTACCTTGCGTGAGATCATGGAGTGGACAGTCGCCCGTCCGTCTCGTAGCATCAGTACAAATTTGGCCTTGGGGAAGATGCTGGCGAGATAGGAGAGAGACTTCAAGGCAAAAGGATCTTTGTTGCAGAGACGGAGGGCAGGCTCTCCATGACCAACTATCACCTGGAGGAGACATCAGACAAATACCTGTCATTTCATTGGTGTTACACTAATGTCTACATTGTTTTCTGTAGATACTACGTTCATTTAACAAGTGGGGGTTTCCTAAAAGTCTAGTAGCAAGATAATCATTCGTCGATTAGACTAGCTTATACTGGATGATGAGGGAGCTCCCAAGCTCTTAGGAAACCTCTCGCTCAGCCTACCTCCAAGAGGAATGCCCGCACGGCAGAATCCAACACCTGATCGGTGACTCCAGCTTCATCCAATCGCACCCTCTCCCTGGCCGAGCGACTCCAGGTGGCACGCATGGCTAGTAGACGGGGGATCACGCGTGTCTCCTCCCCACACCGCACAGCATTGTGGGCATCCAGCATGGCCCTCATGAGTGTGGTGCCACTACGGGGGAATCCACCAATAAAAATGAGGGGGGTGTCCTCTCCGTAGTAGATGGGAAAAGCTTGGCTCTGGTTGATGTGTCCCAGGCGGGGGTCTACCCAGCTGTATTGATGGCCTCTGTTCTTGGGTGGGCATTCGATGCCACTCAGGCCCAAGTAAAGGAGGGACACTGAACAGAGGATTACACCTACCAAAAACATATTCAGCCTGGGATTCCTCATGTTTATTCTGAAGGGAGTTCCACTAAAACAACCACCAGGTGTTAGGTGAAGGTGAGAGGTTAGCGGACTGAGAGGGATCAAGTCAAAACAGGAGAAATAATTGGGTGGAGGGGGTTAGAGAAGAAAAAAAAGTATCTGTTTAAGTGTTGAGGGAACAGGTGAGGACAGGCTGAAGATTTCAGAAGAGTGTTTTGGGCAGGGAGGTAGGACTGATCCCCTCTCACTCTAAAGCCCCTCCTGGTGGCTGAGACCAGAGCTGCAGCCGACCTGATTCCAGGCCCGTCCATGAGTCTGAACCAACATCATACCTGTCAAAAAAGAACGCATCCATAATTGAGTAAATAACAGTCACAAAATAACAACAGTTATGTTATTGCAGATGTTTGTAAGATTTGCTGTAATTATATTGCAGACAAGCAGCATATCAGGTGCACATGGAAAACTGTCATTTTGGGAACCACTAACTGCTACCTCAGACCTATATCCCCTTTGTGTAAGCTCAGTACTATCTCTCTCGACACACATTCACTCACATGTGCAAACCACAAACTGCTACACTGCTATGTTTCATTTTCAGTGACAGCATCTAACCACACTAGAACCCAAAGCAATTTGTCTACGGTCTAGAGACCTCCTATTGTAGAGCTTTGTGGACCTTCTGAGTGATCTATGGAGTTGCTTGTCGCAGGTAAAAACGGCTCGCTTTCTCATCAGAGGCAGACTAAGGGCATCTGGATGCCATGTGTAAGGGACGCGGGGAAACACACCGTTACCACGATGAGCGCTTGCCCTACCAAGGTGTGCATAAACCAAGGAGCTGTAACAGTTAAACAATGTTTGACTCAAAATGTGTGCAAAAAAGGGATTTTGTATTAAAAGCAACTTGTGATAAAACCCATGAAATAACAGGAACATCGTGTTCAGGTGTATTCGAACGAATATTCCAAAGTGCTTCCGTTGACTATAGCTACATATCTTAATAAGACACGTTGACGAACAGAAAGAGGAAGTGTAGCCTTGCTTGTGACAAAATAATTTGACTGTTGTTGTTGTGCCTGTGCAGGTTGATCGAATAACAGCTTTAAGCTACTATACTAGCAACAAATCAACAGGTTTGGAATGTAGAACATCGGACCACCTCCAGTTGGTCCTCTTTGTCCGTCTTGACCAGGTGAACGCATTGAGCTGAAGCCGGGTGAATGACCTATCTTTCACATGTGACGTTAGCTAGCCCTGATCTCATTGTTAACCGTCATTGGTTAGCTCTGTATTTTTGTGCACAGTATAATGTTAGCTCCAACATTACGACAGTATTAGGACTAGCTGGTTGCTATCTACGGCCCCTTCTGCGTCTGCGTGCTAGAAATGCTTTAGAATACAAAAGGAGAGAGCTTTCCTCCGAGAGATATTTCCAACGTGTTGCAGGCCAGCTAACCTTGGGTAGCGAGCTATCTTCATACGTTATTGGTAGCTAGCTACAGGCTGAATGCAAAAAATAAGAATATTCATTTAGAATCATCATAACTCACAAAGTGCCGAGGTCTGAAACACCAGAGCGTCTGTGCCTTGAGTGCGACGAGCGAAGGTTGAATTTGGACTGCTACACTGTGATCACTAGCTAAGATACAAAAATAAAAACATTGTATAGGAAATGGAAAACTGTCAAACAAGTTAAAGATAATTTAATCGCTGTATCTAACATCTAAACACATCTTGTCACCATTGAAGTTTGCCCAAAATGTTTGCTCCAACCGTCTGGCCTGTTGTATTGCAACAGTGAAAGCTGTTTGCTGATTGGCCAAGTGACAGACCAGCATATTGTGCATTGAGGCCTTCATTGGCGGATACTGAACTGTGATACTGAACTAGAACATACAGGTACAACCACAATTCCACCAAACATATGGCATGTGGATGTGATTTTTGTATTTTAAAATGATAGAGTACGGTAATATATTTTGCGTTCAGTAACCCCAGAACACAACTCTTCCGATTACTGAGCAGATTAAATTGTATAACCACAATGACAGATATAAACTAGCTATTTCCCACTCCACCGGGATTATGATCAAAAGATAAGATAAAGAATATACTATCCGACCCATTGGAGTTAATCATGATAGGATTTCCAAGAGATATGTGGCTATAATTTTAGTAGAATTACAACAGAACTGGAGTCAGATGGCTGAGCGGTTAGGGAATCGGGCTAGTAATCTGAAGGTTGCCAGTTCCATTCCCGGCTGTGTCAAATGACGTTGTGTCCTTGGGCAAGGCACTTCACCCTACTTGCCTCGGGGGGAATGTCCCTGTACTTACTGTAAGTCGCTCTGGATAAGAGCGTCTGCTAAATGACTACATGGAAATGGAATGGAGAACTGTAGAGTAAGTCAGGTTTGCACAATTCAAGCTTCATAAAAGGGAAATACTAACAGACACATTAAAGTTAGGAACCTGTTTATTAGGCAGTTTGTAATACACTTGATACCATCTATATGCCTATAGGACACTGCAGGACCATGCAGGTACAGTACCGGCAGTCTTATGTATCGTTGTCAACATTCCCTGTGCATCCTAGTATCCATATTTTCAGACAAAACATGTTCTAGGGTCCTACGATCAGTCAGCTCAACAGAACCTGTTATTTCCAGCTCATCCCATCTTCAAAGAAAATGCAGTCCTCATTTATATTGCTGCGCTATTGGTTCAGATGACTGCTCCAGTTTCATCTCCAACTGCTTACCTTATATCCGCCATTTAAAGATATGAACAGCACAGAAGGAGTGTGGGTTTAGACTGATCCTACAAATAATCTCTAGATACTGTAGTCATGTTCAGTACACCCTCTTAACCTGCCTCTCCCAACATAGTATCTGAAGTGAACAATTATGATGAATGCAAGGCTTTCTGTGTTCATCAGGACTGTGGTGAGACACTGTATCCTCCCTTTTCCCATGTCTGCATTGTTACTGGCTGGTGCCCCCGTCCAGTTCTTGTGCATCTGCGGGGGCAGTGCCTTCTTGCTCCGGGTCGCCAGGGAGGACCTCAGTAACTTTCTGAATAAGCTCCTCAATCTGGTCCTCTGACAAGCGTTCCTCACTCTCCTCAACCATCTGGAAAAAACGTACACAAAAAATTTAAGTGAAAATGCATACATCCTTACAATGTTATATCAAACTGTCATAAAATGTAAACATGAAACACGACCCACGGAGAACAACTAGCAGATACCCTGGAGGAGAAAGGGAGGAAAATAAGAATATAAATAAGAGTAACAGTGGGTCCTTACCAGCTGTATCTCTACTGCTGTTTGTGGTCTATGGTTCAGGAGCTGCAGCTTCTCAGCCCTGACATCAAACAGAGAAATCGGTAAATGGTTAGGGGTAGATGGTTTAGGGTCAGATGGCTGAGCGGTTAGGGAATCGGGCTATTAGTCAGAAGGTTGCCAGTTCGATTCCTGGCCGTGCAAAATTACGTTGTGTCCTTGGGAAAGGCACTTCACCCTACTTGCCTCGGGGGGAATGTCCCTGTACTTACTGTAAGTCACTCTGGATAAGAGCGTCTGCTAAATGACTAAATGGGCAACGCAATGCATGCGCTCACATATACATGCATTTGCTTTTGTGCTACTCAAATGTACTTATTGGCCGATCTCATTTACTTGGTAAGTTTATGGGGCATCATGGTGGTGAGGAAGTCCTTCATGATCTTTGGGCTCTGTCTGCTGCATGGTGTCTTGGATAAGTACTTCAGCGTCTGAGAGGAGACATGCACACAAGGCAGTAATGGAAACTATGACTATGGGAACACCTATCAGAATTAAAATGTTTGTGGGTTGTCTGACGAGAATGAGTTACTAACCTCATACATGATTGTATTGAGGTTCTGTTGCCCAGTGCTGTGTTTATTTTTACCACTGTCTTTTCTTTGCTCCTTTAAATCTGTCAGTAGCTGAAACACCTGAGAGAGAGAGAGAGAGAGAGAGAGAGAGAGAGAGAGAGAGAGAGAGAGAGAGAGAGAGAGAGAGAGAGAGAGAGAGAGAGAGATTGATGAGCAAGAGGTCAATCTTGCATAACACAGTAGCATTCCTGGTAACACAAACACCTGGGATGACCAGACCATGGACATATTAACGAACAGACAAAGATAAGAACACTTACTTCATAGTTGCTTAGCATAGCAGCGTTGGCATCTTTCCTATTGCAAAGCAAACAGAGAGTATTTCATGCGAAATCGAAAACACATTTGTAAGACTGAGCAGGTATTATTGTGATCAAGTCACACATTAGACTTCTAAAAAAACACAGCTAGGTACAGTTACTAGCACTAGCTATTTACACCCACAATGCTTGTAGTACTAGCGTTTAATGTTTTTTAAGCTAACGTCAGCTAGTGCCAGAAAATCTGAGCTGTAACTAGCATTACTTGAGCCTGATGCTCATATATTTACAAACAATAAAACAGGGGACTCTAAGTGAGATAAAATGTTTACATTTATTAATGACGTGTAAGTAACTGTTGATCTTAAGAAATAATAAAACAAGTAGAGCTATATCATTCTTACACTTCCATTTTGCCAGAAACTGCTTCTGAGTTCGGTACAGAGTAAGTCCGGGTAGAAAATCTTTCTTCACGCGATTTGGTTCCTAGCCAATCCACCATAACCATTGTCAGAACCTGTTCAGGCTTCACTTGACCGGTTAACTATTTTTTAAAATCAGTACAGCTGTGTCTTTATCTACTTGTTAGGATTTTTACTGCATACAGTGGGATGATGGCAAATGCTGAGGTAAGATGGAGTCACAACACAATTTGTTTTGTTTTCCACGTGTATTTGTGTATGTCTGTGTTTTGTTTATATAGCGTGTCAGCTGGCCAGTAATATGTCAGCTGGACTCAGTTCAGTGTTCAAGCTAGATGATATCTGAACACTAATTCCGTATTTTCTGCATCTCCCAGGGAAACAAACTATGGGGTGGTCGGTTCGTGGGAGACATTGACCCGATTATGGAGAAGTTCAACGCGTCTATTGCATATGACCAGCGAATGTGGGACGCAGATATCCGCGGCAGCAAGGCGTATGTGAGAGCACTTGAGAGAGCCAAACTGGTCAGCTTGGAAGACATGAATCACATCCTTCAGGGCATGGACAAGGTGAACAGAATCGACAGTAAAAGCCAACTATGTAGCATATAAAGCATTGAGAATGATTTATACCTGTTGCTGAGTAGGCTAAGGCCGTTTTAAAACCTAAATGTCTGTGCGACATGACTTCAGGACGTTAAATTCAAAAGTTTTCCTGCGTTGAAACCCAAGTGCGTGGGAGAAGACTAAAAATAAATGTGTAATATTCCACGCGGAAGTGACTAGGTTAATAGGCGACAACAAAACAATTTGCCTCGGTGCAGAATTCCATTTTACTTCTGTGCTATGTGTCTGACAATAGAGTCATGTGATAGTTCAGATGCCAAATACAAAATAACAATTTCAGTCGCACAGCTTCAAATCCTAGACTGCTCAACTACTGAATTGAAACACAAGCATTTATATTAGCACAACAGAGGTTGTGCATATCACCATTTCTGATATGTGAGTCATATTTTCTAACATTGTGTAAAGGTATTGATGCTGCACTGCTTTTCTGTATTAATTGTGTGTGTGTGTGCGCATGTGTTTCAGATTCACGAGGAATGGTCTAAAGGAGTGTTTCAGGTCAAACCAGGGGATGAAGACATCCACACAGCAAATGAGCGCCGGTTGAAGGTAGGCTAGCATTAACTTCTGTCAACAAAAAACTGTCGACTCAGTTAGATGCACATGATCTGTGTGTGCAATGTGCATGATTTTGTTTCCTTAGGAGCTGATTGGTGAGCCAGCTGGAAAGCTTCACACTGGAAGAAGTAGAAATGATCAGGTGGGTCTCACTATTCTTTCGAAGGCCGAATTATTTCTCATAAATGGTTGAGTTTGAAGTGTGAGAGGTGTACCATAATAGTGCATGCTGGAAGGACTTCCCTGGAATTATATATAGTGTGTGTTGCTTTTATTGGTTGAGCAGGTGGTGACGGACATGAGACTATGGCTTAGAGATGCTATCTTCACTCTGAAGGCCAACGCCCTCCAGCTGATCACCACCATGGTGGAGAGAGCAGCAGTGTAAACATGCGTACACACATGCACACATACATACCACACACACTCACGTATACATGCACAAATACACACCACACACACACTCACTTACACACACATTCAATTACACATGCACAAATACACACATAAACACCACACACACACCCATTCACGTATACCTGCACAAATACACACATACACACTACACACACACCCTCACTCATGCACTTCTTTATCTCAGGGAGATTGAAGTGCTGTTTCCTGGATACACCCACATGCAGAGGGCTCAGCCAATCAGATGGAGCCACTGGATTCTGAGGTAGCCTCTCTCATTATCCATACCTCTTAGTAAGACATTGTATTCATAGGAGTCTTAAGTTTATAGTAGTTTTAGAAAAAAAAATTGTAATAATTTTTAGTAATAAGTATTTTATTCCCTCTAGTCATGCAGTGGCTTTAAGCAGAGATGTTGAGCAGCTCCAGGAGATGCGGAGACGAGTCAATGTACTTCCTCTGGGAAGGTATCCATCAGTATGCTCTCATGGTATGTAGTAATATTCACTCACACACACACACTAATCAAACTCATACTCTGTCGG
The DNA here is from genome assembly GCF_963692335.1 of Osmerus eperlanus. Classification (NCBI taxonomy): domain Eukaryota; kingdom Metazoa; phylum Chordata; class Actinopteri; order Osmeriformes; family Osmeridae; genus Osmerus; species Osmerus eperlanus. Next base: position 10,568,346 of record NC_085036.1, read on the forward strand.
GATTCCTTGTTTCCCAGTGGGGCCATAGCTGGGACGCCATTTAACATCGACAGGGAGCTGCTTCGCAAAGGTAAGGCACGAGAGCAAGACTCTTGAGTTCTGAAGTCTCTGCTGATCTAGAATTCGTTTTTCTGTAATGGATCTTGGCACTTAACTCCCCCCCCCTTGTCTGCCCATTAGAGCTGGCCTTTGATGACATCAGCATTAATAGCATGGATGCTACTGGGCAGAGGGATTTTGTTGGTATGGTAATTTCTTCGCCGTATACCAATAGATGCAGTGTGGTTGCATTGGGAGCTGTCTTAACATGTCTTGTCTATTTTCTCCAGCTGAGTTCCTGTTTTGGGCGTCTCTGTGTCTCACACACCTCAGTAAGATGGCAGAGGACCTGATGCTTTACAGCACAAAGGAGTTCTCCTTCGTCACCCTCTCTGATGCCTACAGGTGTGTGTGTGTGTGTGTGTGTGTGTGTGTGTGTGTGTGTGTGTGTGTGTGTGTGTGTGTGTGGGTGTGGGTGTGGGTGTGGGTGTGGGTGTGGGTGTGGGTGTGGGTGTGTGACTGGATTCTAAGTCAGGGTTTTTAACTGTCTTTATGTTTTATATTTAAATGATGTAATTTTGTGTGTGTCTGTTGTGTGTAGTACAGGCAGCAGTCTGATGCCACAGAAGAAGAATGCAGACAGTCTGGAGCTGATAAGAAGTAAAGCTGGTCGTGTCTTTGGCAGAGTAAGATCCCTGCTGAATTGCAACTTGAGAAATTCATAAAACTGTACCCAATCGAGGTTTCTTTGCTGACCCTGCCTTTGCCTATCTGTATTTTGCAGTGTGCTGGATTTATGATGACACTGAAGGGCCTTCCTAGCACATACAACAAAGACCTACAGGTTCAAACGTTCAAACAACCGAAGGCTTGTCCCTTTGCGTATGCATGCAATGGTCTTGTTGTTTGATCTCTCTCTCTTTCTCAGGAAGATAAGGAAGCTATGTTTGACTGCTATGACACAGTTCATGCTGTGTTACAGGTGACTACAGGTGTCATGTCCACCCTCAAGGTAAGACACTCCTAAGAGAGATTGGAATTGGAATAAAGTTATGTTTATGACCACTTCCTGTTTCCTGTTCCAGATCAACCAGAGTGTGATGGAAGCTGCCCTCAGCCCTGACATGTTGGCTACTGATCTGGCCTACTACCTCGTCAGAAAGGGAGTGAGTGTGTGTGTGTGTCTGTTCAGTGTGGAGTAAGTAATTTAGCTGTAATGGGTTTAGTAGTTCTCTGTGTACCAATTTAGTTGTATCTGTTTGTCAGATGCCGTTCAGAGAGGCTCATGGTGTCTCTGGCATAGCTGTGTTTCTGGCCGAATCCAAAAACATCCCCCTGAACCAACTTTCTGTGGACGACCTGCTGACTGCCAGGTGACTAACACACACACACGTGCGCACTCTCACACACACACACACAGTCAAAGATATTAAGTATGACTGTTGAAGCTCCCACCTAATTTTACATTTGGTCTTATTCTTCTGGTTTTCCATCTATTTTGTCTAAAATCCTTCTGTGCTCTTTTCAGTCCTCTGTTTGACAGTGACGTCTCCTCGGTGTGGGACTATGGCAGCAGTGTGGAGCAGTACAGTGCCCCCGGTGGTACAGCCAAGAGTAGCGTCAGTGCCCAGATAGAACACATGAGGGCCTGGCTGAAGAGACAATCACAGTGACCTCTGTTCATCACTCCCTTCAGACAAACATAATCACTACATTTGAACATTTGAAAATGCATCAGAACTGTTACAGGCAACAATCAAAGGGTTGGATGTGTAAACATCGGATGTTACTGAGTTTAAAAATCATATTTGCCTTCTGGCTTGTTGAATTTATCTAAAACCAAATGGGTCCATTTTGTGCCTTGCCATGATCGTTAAAAGAAACTATTTCAAAAAGTTGGTTTTGTCATACAATCATAAATCTTGGAAAACAATTGCTGTTGATTTAATAAACTGTACAACACAGGTCATTATCACATTTAAAAAGTGTTTTGTATTGATTGCATAACTATTGTTTACACAAGCCTTTGATTTGCCCTTCATGCAGCAAATTGAAAATGTTAAATAAGAAAGAACAAAGTGCCTCACAGACAATCATCCCATTATCCTACAGTCACACTTATTAGTGAAGTTTTAAGGTTGAGGACTAGAGTACTTTTTAGCAAGTTAGCTTCCATCTCAGTAGAGAACCCCCAGAGCCCCCAGTACACACAGAACACACAGGCCAGTGCTGCTCAGACGAGGCACAGCAAGGCTGGCACTCGACCTGTACACAGTCCGTCCATTCAGCCGCTGGACAGGCCGGAAGATTCCATGCATTGACTGGCCAGTCCAGAACTGACACTGCTGGGCTACAGACACCAACTGGAGAGTGAAATGGAAGATAGGGTTAGGGAGGATTGGGAGAGAAGGGGGTGGGGGTCATAGTGGGTTTGTTATAGTGTCATCTCATACCTGGCTGTGGCTAATGAGGAGGGTCTGGTGAAACAGAGTCCAGACCACTGCCTGATCACAGCCTGGTGTCGTCATGGAGCCCACGTAGCGATAGTAACTGTGGAGGGTCTTAGCGCAGGGTATGATGTCACTGAGTCGGAACCCTGTGACAAGGCTACTGGTTCCTGAAACAGAAGAAGGGACAGGAGGGGTTGTCAATGCTACATAATCCTATAAACAGAAGATGAAGTCTAAGACTAGAGCGTGTTGTGTACAGCATCTCAGATTATTGAGCAGGTACCATTTTGCCTGACTTTCCCCAGTGCCTCTATCAGTGTGTTGATGTGAGGTTGATCATTACTGGACTCCTGGAGAGAAGACGAGATACATATACAACTGAACTTGAACCCAACAGAAGGTTATTAAGATGGAGTTTTTACATGTGATGTTACAGGTCGAAAGGAAAAGACAATGGCAAAGCAGGAGTCTGCCGGAGACCATGACATCAAGCTCACTACTGGACCTCGAATAAGAAGGCGAGCACCACCACGCCTGAGGGATCGTGCGCTGCCTCCTCCAAAGAAGCGTAGATCTCTTTGACGTGGACAATGTGCAGCTACAGAGAAACAGACATAAAATAATGCCTTGGAAAAAATGAGAAATTCTATGAAAAGAAACTAAAAGTCCCAAAAGAGACTTATCGGTTCAGGTCCTCATACCTCCATGGGATACCTCTCTCCATCTATGGTGTGTTCTGACCCAAGTCCTCCTTCCATACCCCAATGGAGATGGAACTGGACTGCCCGGTACCGGTCCGGCAAGCCCCCTCCACTCACCTGCACCTTCCCTGGTAGGTCAAAGTGAACTAGGAGAGCAGAAAGAAAAGATTCATTCTACAAGGTTCGTATTCATATTTCCCAGGCAAGTTAATGCAAACATAATTCTTTACTTGTCTCAAGTTTTCTTTGCATTCTCACCAGAGTGTCCCATGTTCTCCGCAGAGATGTTAAAGGTACCATTGTATGCATGGAAATGGAAGGGTGCAAGGCTGCTATTGGTCTGCACACGGCTGGTCACGATGTTAATTGGTGACTGCCGATCCCCTCCACAGCTTGGGAACTGCTCTGACCAGCGGCTGGGGTCTGAAACAACATGTTCACCTCTGAATCCATTTGCTGACATCAGGGCTTTTGATTGGAATAGAACCCGGGTGCAAGCCCAGGTTCTGAGGGACAGTGTAGATTCTAGAAAGTTAATGTACATGAGAGGATATCTGAGTGAGCTCCATTGTGGAGAAGAGCTCTTTTGTGTTTAAGTGGGCTCTTCAGTGTGTTAGGGTTTGAGTTACACTTCTCTGTGGTAACTCATTGTTTACCTTTGCATCTGTCATCACAGGAGTACTGGGTCTGGTAACACCACTGAGCTAGAACAGAAGCACACTGTATACTTTCAGTTTAACTTACACAAAGTATATTCACAGGCGTTATATAGACGTGGGGTTTCCTATCACAGGTCCACCTTGGCAGAACAACCTTTTGTTTCTACAGTTATTAACTGACACTATTACTTATTTATAGGAACTATTTGACCATGCTCTGATAACCACAGCTCATTCTCCTAGTCAGCAAGCATAATTCTTGACCTACACAGACAAACACACGTGATGACCTTTAAGGGTTTATGGCAGTCCTACACAAAAAAGACACACACACACAAAGAAACGATAGATTATTGACTAAATATACATATTACCTGTGTTCTGACCTGACCTGCCTGTTTTAGGCTGGGGTTCAAAATCACACAATGACAACAAGCCAAATAATATCTTTCATTTCCCAAGAGACATTAAAAGACTCACTCAGTGATTCTAACTAGAAATGAGATGCTGTGACAAGTTCTTCCATACATTCCCGTCACAGTAGACAAAGATGATGGAACAGGTTACCCAGTTACAAAATAATGATGTTAATAATGTTTATTTAAGCCTTAATGTGATCTGATTGGGTTCTGCATGAGTCAACACTTCAACTGACACACACACAGTCACAAACTCTTGATTAGGGTTAGTGTTCAGTGACCTCACACATGTTCAGTGACCTCACAAAACCATCTGTCCTGTGGCACAAGTTCTCAGACTACCGAGCCAGGCACATATTTACAAACCAAGGCCTAAGCAGAGGGCACACAAACACTCGAAAGGGGACAAGACACTGTACAGTTCAGTAAATAACAGTGAAGAGGAAAGAGAGAAAAGTTTCAGAAGGGGTCATTGATGAACATAGTTCGATCTAAATCACTTATTAAATGGGTAGTAGGCCTCCTATAAATAATATGTCAATGTGACATTTCCTCATGCTTGTCCTTCTGATATTGCCCCTTTAAGGATGAAAGTTGAGAGGGTTTGTGTTGTTTCCCGGATGTTGTTGTGGCAGGTTGTACTGTCTGTCCTAGGCACCAAATCCATTATAAAGATTACATATTTGTATGCCAACACTGAGTGCTTCTAACAAAGGTGCCCATTGGGAGGAAGCTCACTTTCTCATCAGGAGAACAATGCACAGGCACAGGTAGTCAGTTACTTGCCTACTTGCACCTGTCTATTTTCACATCTGGGACTCTGAGACACTACAATACTACATTACCAAGTACACAGTCTCAGGCACAGACCTAAATAAAGGGCATCAAGATGCAGAATGGTTGTGGTGTGAGAATTACAGTACTCCAAAAATAGCAACAAATTTAGGAAATACAATTTTCTGTTAAGACTTTCAAGTTATGCCCGATACACACAGGTATCAGGATCGCAAAACAAGAAACTGAAACGTGCCTCAAGAAATTGAGATCACCCAGTGTCTTCCTTTTGGTTAATTTTCTGTCACTCTCCCTCTAATCAAACAGATTAAATCAACTAAGGTGAACAGTCTCTCCCTCGGATGAAATAAATGTCATTGAGCTAAATTTGGTGGCGAATTAGCGTGTCACCAGTTCATCAGACATTGGCATAGCCAGGGGGGCTAGGTATATAGAAAAATCTCAATGTTTGCCAATAACTGTTGTGTCGGGTGGGGGCAACATCCAGCTTCTTTCTATATACCCCCATTTAGCAGTTGAACACACTTTACATGGTAAAAAACAACAACTAATGTCCCACCCCAAAAAGACTACTCCACACATCTGTCCACCCCATGGAAAAGGTTCTGACAATGCCACTGGTCACAGGCCAGTGTTGATAAAATTCAAGTATTAAAAGTATTTCTAGTGGTTAGTCTTACCTGAGCAGTGGGAGAAAATGGAGAGCAGTGCGAAGAGAAGCAGAGAGATACCCATGGCTTTTGCTTACACACAGAGCACATCAATCCAAGACGACACAATCATTTATCAATCATGCACACCTATGAGGAGGTAGACAGAGGCAGTGAGAAATTAAGTGCAAGAGTGAGAGAGACAGAGAGACAGAGAATGTGGTAGGTGTACTGTAGGAGACCTTTCCACTTGTTGCTTAGATAGCTGTAGCAGGAGTAACATTGACATCTTGTGGTCAGATCACCAGGTCAGCACGGGTTGCAATGGTAACTGTGTAGACCAGACCATAATATAGCTGTATCACTATGCTATTTGACATGTGTACAAAGACCAACATTTAAATTTGAATGGCAATTCTTTTAATTGGAATTACAACTTGTGTCAATCAATGACACATTTTTGAAATGCAATGGGAAAAGCCTGGTTCCTTCCAGTCACAGTGTTAAATGAAAAAATGAATACAATGGCTTCATTGACTTTACCTCAAAGAATACAATCAGTTAGTTGGTCAAGTTGGCTAAGCCATAGGAATGTTGAAGAGTAGCAATCAACCCTTTCACTAGTCCCTGCCCTCCTTCATCCCTGCTCAGGCCTGTGGCTTGAGAGGAAGTTAATAAAATTGCAATTGACTGCTCAACCAATCAACACACAGATTGAGAGGAAATGCGAGCAAAGATGATGATGTGGTGTTTGAAGTCAAGCATAATAAGGCCTCATAGGATTAACAGTGTCAATATAGTCAGTATAGTAAAAACGATGTACCAACACACATTCACGCATGGAGAATAAACAATTGCAATAAAACACAGCAAAAGCAATCTAGCCTTCTGACTCAACGTGTTATGAATGGTTACAAAACGTGTTGTGCTTCTCTGGTATCCACTAAAGCATAACTGCAAACATGTAGTTTTAGTAGTGAACCACCAGTAAAATATTATTTCTTGATCATACCTTTATAAATGTAAAAGGATTGGCAAAAACCCTTAGAAACTCTATGACAAATCATTTTGGAAATGAATACTATGGAATGCATAACAACTGTATGACTTCAGAGGGTAGGAGTCAGGTAAACAACATTGCCAAGGCATTTCAGCATGGTTACTTCATTAACAAGAGTGTAAGCAGCAAAGTAGTAAAACGGTTTTTAAAATGAACATTTAAGGCTTTTTTTTCTTTCTTTTGATAACATAAGACGTTGATTAAAGTGCCATAAACATGTTAAAGGTCCCATTTAAATAAATCTTTAGTTTGCTAATATTACTCCTTCTGAAATGATACATCTGGTTAAGTGAGGATGTATATAAAAGGGACTGTGTCCCCTAATCTCTCTGTCACTGTCAGGCAGACGATGAAGGGTGCAGCATTATCGAGACACATCTGGGATAGAGTTCATCAAGTTCTTGAGGTCCATGGTCCATTCCTTAGTGGTTTCCATTAATAAGTGGTAACAAGAGTATATCATTGTGACCTCACAGCAGAAATCTCTGGAAAAATACAAACAGAAATCCCCCAATCAATGTCTTTCACCAGCACTTCTAATAGACCATCACACTGTTTTCACCTCTCCATCTGTGCACCCAGCTCTCCTCCTCGCAAACTCTCCTCTAACCTTACATCCTTCTCATCCTGATAGTAAATGTGGTTTCCTCCCTCCACCTCTCTCCTTACATTTACATTACATTTAGTCATTTAGAAGACTCTCTTATCCAGAGCAACTTACAGTAAGTAGAGGGACATTCCCCCCAGGCAAGTAGGGTGAAGTGCCTTGCCCAGGGACACAACTTCATTTTAGCACGGCCAGGAATTGAACCGGCAACCATCTGATTGGTAGCCCGATTCCCTAACCGCTCAGCCATCTGACCACCTACCTGTAGCACCACTGCTGCCACCACAGCCAGCACAGCCAGCAGAGCCATGCGGCCCATCCAGCCCAGGTCTGGGTTCTTGAGGATGAAGAACCGGGCCCAGCCCAGCTTCTTGTGCGTGTGTGGGGGGTAGCGTATGTCGTTGACCCCCTCCATCTTCAGCTGCTTGATCAGACAGCCCCGCAGGTGACTCAGCTGGTCAAAGCCAAACTTGCCGTGGTAAGAGCCCATACCACTGTTACCTGCATGGGACCCATAGAGAACACATGGGTCAGGGTGTGTGTGTGTCTGTGTGTGTGTGGCCTGGTTTGCGTATGTGACAGAGACACTCACCCACTCCTCCAAAGGGAAGCGCACTCACTGAAAAGTGCACCAGACAGTCATTGGCCACCACTCCTCCACTAGAGGTCTCTGCTATCACTTTCTTTATCACCTTTACAGAGGCAGAGAGAAAGAAAGCACCACAAGATTGCAAACCACAAGTCACCGTCTGACACTGCAGCATGTTTACCCTAGCAGTGCACTAAGTGTGTGTGTGTGTGTGTGTGAAGCACCTTATCATCTGGCGAGAAGATATAGAGGGCGAGGGGTTTTTCTCTCTGGTTGATGAAGCTGATGGCCTCGTCTAGTCCACTGACAGTCACGATAGGGAGCAGAGGACCGAAAATCTCCTCCAGCATGACCTTTGACTCTGCCTGCACATCCCGCAGCACTGTGGGGGCTGAGTGGGGAACACAGACACACGTCAACATCCAGTACATCGCACAGTTCTGTTAGGTATGATGAGACAAACCTGTGGGGTGCCAGATTAAGTTCAAATTTGTTTTCATAGTGGAAAAAATTGTTTTTAATCCAAATCACAACCGAGTAATCACTATATTTCCAAGTAAATAATGTTATCAGTGAAGACCTTTTAATCCATAAGACCTCCGTACCTATGTAACAATCAGACTCATCGTTGTCGCCTCCATGTGCAATGGTACTGTCCTCTGCCATCGCCATGATCCTCTTGAAGTGGCGCTGGTTGATGATGCGCCCATAGTCAGGACAGGTCTTGGGGTCTTCTGTGTAGAAGGCCTGTCAAAATAAAACACACAGGGCAGTTCTGATAACTGAGTACTGATGGTACCGTCCCTTTGCCTGTGGCCCTGTGGCTAGGGGGACTGTACCTTGATGGACTTCTTGACCTCCTCCACCACCCGATCCTGGATACTGGGATCACACAGGATGTAGTCTGGGGCTATGCAGGTCTGCCCGCAGTTCGTGTACTTCCCCCAGGTCACACGCCTGAGGCACAGAGAGAGACAGAGGCAAGAGAGGGAGGATGACAAAGATGGGATGACTACGAGCACAAGAAAGGGCTTGATATGTTGCTCTTCTTTCCCTGTACGCCATTTTGGATCAAAACGGCTGCTAAATGAACATTATTATTACATCGCAACAGTGTAGTATCTGCCAACCCTGAAACAAAGAGAAAGAGTCGTGTGCGGTATTTCTGTATTCAGAAAAGCTCGATTCTGTTCTGTCGCATCAAGATGGCTTCATCCAACCACACTATCGACTATCAAATATCACTGACATCCAATGACATCGCTGTCCCTCTCAGCTGATACGAAAAGAAGGAGAGCTGTGCGGCGTGGTGCTCACCGGCACGCCATGCTGATGTCACAGTTCTTGTCAATGTAGCAGGGGCTCTTTCCCCCCAGCTCCAGGGTGACGGGGGTCAGGTGTTTGGCTGCTGCCTCCATGATCAGACGGCCCACCATGCTGTTGCCCGTGTAGAAGATGTGATCGAACCGCTGGCGCAGGAGCTCCTGGGTCTCTGGAACGCCGCCGGTCACCACCGGGTAGAGCTCCTACAACACACATACACGACGCACACAGGAATACACACACCCCAGTTAACCTGCTGCTGTCTGTGCCTGTACACGCACCCCAATCCGACGGCAGGGTCGTAGAGGCGTTACGATAGCGGTGTTGTGATGTCATGTGTAAAGGCATTGGAGAGACGGTCTGACCGGTTCCTATACGTCACCTTGTCAATGTAGATGGGCAGCAGGTCCTCCATGAGCTTGGCGGTGTGGACACACACCTCCGAGGGCTTCACCACAGCAGCATTGCCTGTAAGCAGGCACAACAGTACCATGAGAATAACCATGATGGAGCCCATCTCTGAGCATGTTCATGTGGAAAAAGTGAAGTAAAAGTTAACAAAGACAGCTGAGAGTGATTGACAGGATAATATTGTCATAATTATGTGAATGTAAATATGAATTATGACTTGATACTTAATAATGATCCAGTTGCTTTGGGATCATATTCTGGGATAAAATCATTGTAGGAATAATATCTGTATAAATGTATTCTGGGATACTAATTTTGGTGGCTCAGTCTGACTGGCAGTGAAGTTTGCTCAGCACTGCCGTCTGTAGGCTGGAACCTCTCACCTACTGGACACGCAGCCTCCCTCTTGCAGCTGACAACAAGCAGAGAGCCAAAGGATAAAGTCCAGTCCAACGCAAACACACACACCCATTCACATCAAAAGAACCATTTCAGCATTCAAGAAATGAGTTAACAAGTTAACAGCTATGTAATGAAGGCTACATATACATGAAATACATTCCAAATGCATTCACTAACAAAGTCAGCTTAATGGTTTTACTTTGAATGGTTTTATGTCATTGCCAGTGCCTCGCAAATGTAGGCTAAACCATTCAGTGTTAATCCAAAAAGATTGTAGGCACTTTGCTTAAGTGCATGGAATCTAAACTATGTGAACTACAAAAAACGCAGGTAGCTAAATGCTGTGTAGTGAAAGCCTCTGACTGTGATGGTAAACTCTGGTGTGAGTAGGGTTACAGAGACAGAACCACTTGCATCTTAAGGCTCTAAGATAACTGAGTAGTCTGCTAAGGACACTTTCTAATTCATGATGAATAATTCACCAACTGCAGTCTATAGCCATCAGAGGGTTATCTGACTGGGATTATCTGCGGTTCATACACGACCAGCTCGTTTAGTCCTTTTAGTGCAGTCACTGATAGAAATGGCGGTCAGAGTTCGTACAAACACACACACACACACACACAGAACCTCCTATGACCATGATTTGATAGGAATGAAGTCCAGGGTTCATAGATTTGTCTTTGACATGAGTATTCTGAAGGTTGATGTTGTGCAATACAGAGATTGAAAGACGACCAAGAGAGATAGGAGGATAAATTGATAAAAGAACAGAGAAGAACGGAGAGTAAAAAAATCAAATGTATCTCAACTCTGCCTTTTTGCAACTGAGTAAAAAAAAAATGTTATTCACTGTTTTTTCTCTGGTGGTCTCCTACCAGCAGCGATGGCTCCTATGAGGGGCTGTATGGTGACAGCCCAGGGGTAGTTCCAGGCCCCGATGATTAGCACCACGCCCAGGGGCTCAGGTTGGATGTAGACTGTGTCTGAGATGGTCAGCAGGTTCTTCTCCACAGGGCGCGGGGCAGCCCATTCTGCCAGCTTCTTCACAACCAGAGCAATCTCCCCCTCAAGTCCCAGGGTCTCGTAGATCTGGGTTCCGACATCGCTCTGGAGCATTGAAGGAACACACAAAATATATACATAACATCCAGCACCTGTGGTTTCATCTAAAAGGTGACAAGAGATTGGGATTGATTGTATAATGATTCTCTGTAGGTAGATATTTTCAAGGTAAATGTCTGAATGGTAAAGGCAGTATCGTCTCAGAGAGGAGATGAGGATTATTATAGTATAAACACAAATGACCTGGCTCACTCCAACACACACACTTGTCTCAAACAGATCTGCTATTGGACTCACTTTATTGAGATCTTTCTTAATTGCATCAGCAATGTCTTTTTGTCTCTCCACAAACAACCTCTGGAGATTCTTGAGCTGTCGTATCCGGTTTTCCAGGGGCTTGGACCTGCCTGTCAGAAAGGCTCTCCTTGCGCGCTCCACGGCAACCTGTTCCCGGGACATTCTAAACACAAAAATAAACCTTAACAACAGTTGAAGAGTTGAGGCTTCCTCACTGTTAAGGGCCTATTGTACGTTTGATGATGGTAACTACAGCTCAGTCTCTCTTTGATATTGATATTGTTCAGCCTAAATTATGCAACATAGCATGGCTTTAGGCAGTTCTTAGCAACTTATTCTGTTAATATAATGTTGCATACACTTACATAACCCATTGTTGACAACCCCCTGCTGGACCCTCATTAAAATAACATCCTTTTACGTAACTTTTGTTGCATTATTACAGTAACATTTGTTGTAGTTTATTGTTTTCGACATGTTGGCAAATATTGCCTACATTGTAGGCTTAGCCTGCGACATGTAACTTCACCTAAATACTCCTGTTTGCGACTAACTTTTAGTTGCCTTAGCTTCATCTTTGTTTATTTTGTTTTGCATTAGAAAGAAACCGGTGATTAGGCTAAGAGATAGCCAACGTGACCTTTCATTTCCTTTTCGCTAACCTGACATTCTATCCGTTTTGTTTCCTGCTTCAATATAATTTTGCATTTAGTTATATCACTACTACAACTCAGTAATACTGTAAAACAATAATATCTTACCTGACAGGCTGTTGTTCCGAGTCACACCGGGGTATTATCGATGTTTTGCAGAAAGTAGAAAGCGGAACACACTGCAGCTAACAGGATCTGTGACGGACTGAGCATAATAACGATCTCCCGTTACAACCCTGGAAAGGGCGTGGCCTCACTGTCAATAGGAGGTCCTGGTTGGAGAAATGCAGTCTTTACGAGTTTGTTACAGTAATGTAAGACAATATACATGTTGTATATAAATGGATGCCTAAACATCAGACCTAAGTTATAATAGCCAGATTCTCAATCCAAATCAGATAAGATGATGAGAGCCTGACTAAAATAGTTACTGAAATTATTGCAACAAATGGGTCTAGTTAATGTAAAAGCCCTCTGTGACATTGCTTGTAAAAGGGCTATACAAATTAATTTGATATGATTTGATCTAATTCTGCATTGAATAAATAACATACAGTTACTCAATAATAGACAAATACATTGTGTAGTATAAGAGGAAAGGGCAAGTCATTACATTATTATGTCTCTGATACAGACACAGACAAACACAGACAGACAGATATGCCAGACATGACCATTCCACACCTCTGGTGTGTAAACTATTACTCTATTACTGTGAAATATTTTTTTTTATTATTATGTTTCTTGGTGTTATGAATAGTCTTCAGTGTTGTACAGCCTTCCAAAAAAAATGCAGTTGATAAAGGGACATGATGTTACCAATATTGCCACAGATGTTTCAAGCACTATGTCGTAACATGGTAATTTAATTAGACCAAACTGGATAACTGGTAGTCTTAGTGAATCTTTTGTAAATGTCTACTAGTGCTGTGTTGTCTAATTCATGTCACTCTCCTTCATTTCTATTTCAGGCAGATCTTCAGTATGCAGGTCTCTATCCAGCAGTGTCATCTGAAGACAAGAAGGACTCACACTTAGGCTCAGAGGCCTTCTGAAGCCTGGACTGTAGGCTAGCAGTGTGCCCTTCCACATCGCTCACATCGCAGGCCTAGAAACCTCTATGGGTGACAGGAAATGTGTATAGCTTCAACATCAAATGCTGGCTTGTGTTTGTGTATTGAGATAGGGGGGGGGGGGGGGGTGCTGAAGGAGTGAAGGGTCATTCACACAAGGGTGTCATCTTGACTCCTGGGAGCGGTAGACAAACAGGATGAACACACACGCAAACACACGCACACACACTAACAAGTAACAAATAACAAACATGCTTTGTGATGTCAACTGTGTATTGGGGAGTGCATGTATATTACATTAAAATTCAATTTGTTAGGCAAAAAGTAATGCAGTAAACCAAAAACCATGAACACTGCATCCACTTTTATGATTACCACATTTTCTTTTGGCCAACAGTTCAGACAATGGCAGGGTTTCCCAGATTCGTTAAGAAGCTCTTAACGCTAAGAGCTTCTTAGGAACGTTCTAAGAACGCTCTAGAACGCTCTTAGAACGCTCCTAAGAAGCTCATAGCGTTAAGAGCTTCTTAACAAATCTGGGAAACCCGGCCAATAACAGTAGATTAAATCTAATTTCCTCACCTAACACATACCAAGGCTAAATGTTTTCAAGAGAGTACATGGCATCACTGATGTGGTAAATCTGGAATGACTTCTCACCCCAATCATCCATCACCCCATGTCCACATCTTACTGACAGTCTCCTGGCAGTTACACCAACATCCATGATCCTCTCTGTAAATCAAGTTTTATGTTAAACTGACATCTAACTCAGTCACCTAAGCATTGTAAACACTTCTCCACTGTGTTTCCATGTTGCTGTTGTTGTTGCCATCATAAATATGATGTTTGTTGGCAAAAGAAATGTTTTCTTTCTCTGAAATGGGATTTATATTGTTTGCATTATTGGTGTTTAACATTGTCGGAAAAAGTAAAAGCCCCGAAGTAAAGCACAACCCATTCCTGTTCAGCCATGTTGGCAGACTAGCCAGTGATTAGCTAGACTTAACTAGCTAGACTAGATAGTGATTTAACACTTACTGAGGTGATAGTGTCTGTCAACAGTCGAATGTCCACATTGGCACGTTTACTACTGCCATCTACTGGTCAGATAAACAATCTGCAATGACCGGTTGATAACACTGTGCCACGCCATTTATGACTTCCTCAAATTAAAATGAGATAGGTCTATATGATCAGGGACGCCGCTAAGAATGTTGGGCCCCGTGACGAGATTGTAGAGAAGAATACATATTATTCTTTATTTAATTCCATTCTTATACGCTTTACTTTAAAGTAACTGACACACTGTTTTAAACAGATACAAATTGAAGATTGACCTGTAGGGACATGACAGCACATGAGCGGTTTCGAGTATTCTGCAAATGTTTTCGGTTTCGATGTACCCACTCTGAAGGGGTCATTATATTGGTTGATGGCCAGTTATGACCTACGACCCCATTGCTCGTCGGATTAAAACACAATGACCAGCAATTAGTTGCCAATTTGGCGCCTATTGCTAGGCATATGATCTTCCATAGATCATACCAGGATTAATCATGCTGACGTAATGTATGAAGGCATGATGGCCATCATTTCTAAAGATGCGGACACCCCTCATTTCAGTTTTTGCATAGTTTAAGTAATGTTTTTCATGGCAGTTATCACATGCAGATCCGTAGCCTATGGTTGGTTGATCTAATTACTGATCTCATATTTTAACCACTTTAATCCTAAGTGGGCAAAATAGTTATGTCATTTAGTTATCTCACAGTAGGATGCAGAGGATCATATTAAATTACAAAATAACAGACCAGGAGTAAATTGAACACATTTCGTTTCGTAAAACGAATCAGATACTTGATTGTGAATCGGGGGCTTCTGTCTAGCACCGGGCAGACTTGTGTCCTTATTTTAGTCTGCTTCATCCTGTGATGTTATGTGTCAACTCTTTTGAAAAGAAGCCGACCAGGAAGTGAAGGTAGCAGCCTGATCTGTCACCTCCACGCATTACTTGTGACTGCACCTCACACTTACAGTACACCCCTCAATATACACGTTATCCCTGAAGTTAAACCTCCAAGGTTTTTCTCCCAGCGGGTGGTGAACTGGGTCTGGCAGGAAAGGATGTGGTGCAGACAGACTTGCTTCTCTCTACCAGCCCATCTCTCTCGCCCTCTGATGTATCACGAGGACGTCATTAGGCTACCTGGCAGTGTGAGAACGATGCTGGCAGTCTGGCCTAAACGGGGCCATTACCACCTTGTTTGGGATCAAAGGGCGTCTTCACCTGGTCAGCAGTTAACGACTTTGTTGCACTTGAAAGGCACGCGTTGGCGGCTCATAACCACAACTATTGGGTGAAAGGGGAGGGACAAGGTAGACCCCTAACTCAGACTACAAAACCTGCCAGTCAGTGTCTGCCTGGATACCTAAGTGTTAGCTTGGGGGGCCTTGATAAGCGTAATTTGTTGTGAACGCCGTTTTACAGAAGATACAACTGAGATATGGCATTTGGGTTGGATTGTGCGAGATTCGCCGGAGAAATGAACGCGCTGTTCCCGGGACTAGGCTGGTCAACAACTTCGTTTATGGATGCCAACAACAACAACGATTACACACATGAATCCGGCATTGGTAAGGCATTTATTTAATAGAATTGCAGTAATTGTGAAAAGTCTAGGTATTTGTTTATGCATTACCAGTCCATATTTTACTATGCTATGCTATGCAAATAGGCCTAGTGACAACACATTTTGTGATATTGAGCATGTGGATTGACCGTTCTATAACCTTTGTCTTTCCACAGTACGCCAGGATGCTCTCCGAGGGGTTATTGCAGACTCCCGGCGTCGCAGGAAGCGCACGACATTCAGTAAAGGGCAACTGAGTGAACTGGAGAGGGCCTTCTCCCTAACGCGGTACCCCGACGTCAAAATGAAAGAGTCGCTCGCTGCGCTCACGGGGCTCCCCGAGTCCAAGATTCAGGTTTGTTGGATAAACAATTTGCCACTAGCCTTCAGTACACTGTTTATATAGACGGTTCTTAAAATGCATTTAAAAAACATCACTGCATTGATTTTGGAAAAAGAAAATAACCTCTAACCTAAGCATAACCACTTTTCCCTTTCCGTAGGTATGGTTCCAGAACCGCCGTGCACGTTATTTCAAGAGCAAGAAGCCGACAGAAGCAGCAAAACCATCGACAGACTATTCAGCTCCACAGATCTCTTACACACCAAACATGTTCACCAACATGCCCCTTTCCTACCCCTCTCCTACCAGCTACCCCACACAACCACCCCGTTACCCCTTACCACCTTCCCGTTACCCCCTACCACCTTCCCGTCAACCTTCACTACCTCCTCGCTACCCTTCACCACCACCCAGATACCCCGAACCAAGTCTACCCCAGTCCTCCAAGCTTTCTTCTGTCTGCATGCCAGGAGCCCAGTCAATGGACCTATGCGGATTTACCTCTCCAACCACTGAAGACGCATGTGGTCTCCCCGTGGACTACAATCAGCGGCCAGATTCAGTGTATTGTAATTCATCGACTACATGCAGTACATGGGACATTCTAGAAGGTATTATTGCTTGTGATACTTCAAAAGATGCTCGGGAACAGTGCGGAAGCAGCTCGGGCCCAGCAGAGCAGATTGTGCCAGAATGCCCGACAACGCAGTACCAGTATGCAACAAGAGGAGGAAGTCAACGGGTGGGATCTCCCGAAGACCTTGACTTTTTTCAAGACGTCCATGACAACCTAATCTTCTCAGACTTTGAAGTTGCCACGGACTTGATTGATTACCTTCTTGGTTAAAAGTTTTTTTCACAACGGAAAAGTTATAATTTGCAGAGAATCCTTTATTATCTTATATGTAAAATGCCAGGGCCAATGGTTCATAGATTTATTTAGTTAATGTTATTTATCGGATGTGCCATTTATATTGAATAAAGTTTTTGAAAAACAGCGATGTTGTGTTTGATTGTTTTTCGACATTTGTTTAAATCGTAGCCTACGTAATATACATAACTATAGTTTGAAATAGTGATTGTTAATGAATTTTTTATTCATAACCTTAAATGTCGTCCTTCGCGTCATATGGCGCCGTGGCTTAGATGGTTAAAGCGCCTGTCTAGTAAACAGGAGATCCTGAGTTCGAATCTCAGCGGTGCCTTTTAAGGATTCCGGTTTTTTAAGGATTCCGGTTTAAGATTCAATATTTTACAGGTTTAAATAATTCAGAACCTGGACAGAACGATTTAATTCACGAACTCATATTTCATGACACACAGCTGGAAAGAGAACAAATATTTAATTTTGGCCAAATAATTCTTCTGACATTCTGCAATTTGATCTGCAATGTTGAGAAGGGGTGGCAGAATTTCAGTCAGAAGGAATTTAAATACTGTTCTATGAGACTATGATGTCACAGAGGAGTTCAAATGCCAGAAGCAGAAAGCAGTAAAAAGAGAGGTACTGCTGTATGTAGGAGTTTCTTGTCTGATCTGGTTCTGGGTGTGTCAGGCTCATAAGAGGCAGGAGAATACCTACAGGCACAGAGTGCATTCAATCCAATGACAATTTTTGCTATCCAAATGGAGCAAACCAGTAAGAGCCAGCTTGGAATAGACTAAGTACGATCTTGTCTGGCTCTCACCCCCTGTAGTTCAAGACTCATCACACATATTCGTACAACTCTACAAAACATAAAAACACATGCTTTTAAATGCCTCTGTGTGAGAACATTAGCTGAACAAAGACAAGGAGGGATGCACAAACCATCATGGTTCTTACTCCACTTTTGGTTTCTTCAGCCAGGTGCCAGAGCGAGAGAAGGGGTGGGCAGAGATGCAGGAAGAGTCAAATGTTGTGGTGGCCGTCAGGTATCTTACACACTTCAGTATCTAATCACACTCACTTATTTTTGTCCCAAACAAACACCCCTCACTAAGAATTCTGGCCTCTGTTCTCAAGCCGACCAACTAAACACATGTTCTGTGAATGAGCTGTGTGTGTGTGTGTGTGAGCAGGGTAAGGCCTTTGAATGAGAATGAATATAACCAAAGAGAAGAGAGCATTGTACATTGGCCAGACCAACACAATCTACTGGTGAGCACAAAACACTCACAACACTCATTCTGGCTCATGCAAACTGTCATATGGTCCCTCCCTCCCTCGCTCAACTCCTTCTTCCCATTCAGCCTCAACACATCTCCTTCCCCTCCCTTCCCATCCCCCCAACTTTCTCTACTCTTCTCCCCCGAGGTGGGAGTGTTGGGACAGGAGCGGGTGTTTGCCGTCGACGTGGTCCTGGGTCCAGACAGTTCCCAGGATGACGTGTTTGCGGAGTGTGACATGACCAGACTCATTGACATTGCCATCAAGGGGTGAGAGGCAGGACTGATGAGTAGTGTAGGATAATTGGATATATTGGAACAAGAATTGGACATGTTTACAATCGCATGTCATTATTTTGTCACATAAGCCAGTGCTGTGATAGAATAACAGCTCGCATACGACCATTCCTATGGACTTGTGTTCTAACCCTAACACTATGGATACTGTTCTGAGAGTGAGAGTGTGTTGTCTATTTACGTCGGGAGGTTTTCCTGCACAGTGTTTGCTTTTGGACAGACGGGATCAGGAAAAACATACACCATCACCGGACCCCACTCCCTGGTCAGTATGAACCATGAGCTCTAGTTTCATGTGTTCTCATCCTTCTCCAACATCTTTTATCTTCCAAGCCGTCTTGACCTCTAACCCCTGGCCCTGCCCTCAGTTCCAGGAGGGTTTCGATCACGCCTCTCTAGCTGGCCTCATGCAGAGGTCTCTGTTGTACCTGCTGGAGCAGGTGAACTGCTCAGGGGAAGAGTTTCACCTCCGTGTCTCCTACCTGGAAATCTACAATGAACAGGCAAGCACGCACACACACATTCACACACACACGCACAAGCAGAACCTCTGTGACTTTGTCCCTGCTTTTGCATGTATGGGGGACAGGTGCGTGACCTGTTAAACCCGTGGTTGCCTTACACATTGGTGGTTCGTGGGAGCAGAGTGAAAGGGTTCTATGTGGAGAACCTGTCAATGGTGGAGTTCCAAAACCTGGAAGGCTTCATGAAACTCCTAGAGAGAGGTACAGATGAATTAGGTTCATAAATTCAAAAAATATTTCTGATGTGTGGATCTGTTCACTGTCAGTTTGTCCGGCAATCATCTTGCTGTGGGGTTCTTATTGATTGTTCTGATTCTCTCTCTCTCTCTCTCTCTCTCTCTCTCTCTCTCTCTCTCTCTCTCTCTCTCTCTCTCTCTCTCTCTCTCTCTCTCTCTCTCTCTCTCTCTCTCTCTCTCTCTCTCTCTCTCTCTCTCTCTCTCTCTCTCTCTTCTTCTGTCTGGCAGGGATGCAAAATAGGCAGAGCTCCCCTCACTCCCAGAACGAACACTCCAGCCGCAGTCACTCTATCCTGACTGTCTACATTAAGGTAACAAGAGAGTTGGATGATGTATCACTTTTTCACTGTCCCTCAAACCTCCTCCCTTTCCCCTGTTCCCTTTCTCCCAACCCCTCTCTTGACCTTCACATCCCATCCTTCCGTCTCTCAGGGTGTGTCCACCATTGGGAAGCTGTGTGTGGTGGACCTGGCCGGAAGTGAAAGGGTGAGAGATGGAGACTCCACCGAGGAGCTGCTGGAGGAGACGGGAAACATCAACCGCAGCCTGCTCACTCTGGGTATGTTCACGGTTGTCCAAACACACTGTCGTGATGTCATACATCATGATGTATCAGGTGTGTTTGTTTTCCTGTAGGGAAGTGTATTTCCTCCTTGGTGGACCCAAAGAAGAGGGATGGGCACATTCCGTACAGGGACAGTAAACTCACCAAGCTGCTCTCTGATTCATTGGGAGGCTCTGGCATCACTCTCATGGTACTGAACTAACCAATCAGTGAGAGTGAAAGATTGTGTTTACTGTGTGCTCTTACTGTTTTATCTTTAGCATGTGCCATACCTTCTGTCATTTTGCTTCCCAGATTGCGTGTGTGTCTCCCACTCTGCGTAATCTTCAGGAGACCCTGAACACTCTTCATTACTCCAGCAGAGCCAGGAGGATCAGAAACAAACCCATGGTCAAGAGGGTAAAAACATAATGCGCTGCCACACACACACACACGCACACACACACACACACACACACACACACACACACACACACACACACACACACACACGCACACACACACACACTCTCTCTCTCTCCTGTCTGTGGCCTGTCTGTAGCTCCATAGAAAAGAGAATGGCAGTTGTGACATGTGTCCATGTCTGCCATAAGGCCACAAACTATATTTCTTCCCTCCTGTCATGACAAGGACCTCCGTGAGAAGCTGGTGGTGAGTTTACAGAGAGAAATCCACAGATTGCGAGAAGAGAACCTGTTACTACGACGACACTTCTCCGCATCCCCTCAGAGTGTAGATGAGTCAGGAGGTCGGGCTGCTAAGGATCCTGGGAGTTTGAGTTGTCCTCAGAAAGCTGAGGAAGAGCGCAGAGCTTGGCCAAGTTCCTCAGAGACCAGCCTGAGGAGCATGTTGCAAGAGCTCAGGAGACAAAACGACAAGCTGCAGTGGGTCAACGGAACACAGTTCCATTATGCAGCACCACACCTGTGTAGAGTCTAGAACACAGAGGGAAAGTGTTCCAAATCATGAACACACTCACAAAACAACAACGAAAAGTACTGTACAATCCATGTGGAGAGTCGTTATCATACTAGTACTGAACACAAAGCAGATTGTTTATGTTGTCCCTGTCTGCAGGCGAGATAAACTGGCCCTGCTGGACAGCCAGGAGTCCTTCAACCAGCAGAGGGCGCAACTCTCCCAGGAGAACAACCGTCTGCTGCGCAAACTAGAGAATCTGGAGAGGTGGTGGCCTATTCAGGGGAGACACACAAACGCACACTCTTTAATGCATGTGTCACGCTCATTTCCCTCCCCCTCCTCTCCTTGGCAGAGTGATCTCCAGCTCGCCCCATTCTGACAGCAGTCGCTCTGGGCAGTCCGTCCACGGAGCCTGTGGAGGCGGCTACCACAACCCTGTACCCTACCCCTGTAAACACACCAACGGTCCTGTGAGTACCCACTCACACATCTACAAGGATACCAATGCTCCTCTCAGTCTGTCCTTCTCTACCTTACAACCCTCCAGATTCAATATATAGGAATACCTCTACAAATGTCTTCACATCCAGAGATGCAAACACTGACCCCATAGAAAGACAGCGTAGAATGTGAAACTACATAACCCAGACTCTTACAGTGCTGGCCTTGTGTCTGTGTAACTAACACTGGGGACAAACATATCATCTGGCATTAGTACCCTCTTTTGCACCCGTGTTGTGGATGTCCGAATCAGAATAGTGTTTAATCGCCAAGTAAGTGGTCACAAACAAGGATTGTGGTTGTATAGGATCCCTCCATGGTGTACCCCTGGCATCCTGTCCATTACTGCTGTGGCTGCTCCTCAAACAGGAACCTGACTGTGAGTTACAGCCGACCGCTGACTCCTGATAGTTAACTGGGATGATTTGAGGAATAAAGTATAGCTGCCTCATGAATTTATGATATACATTTCAAATTCTCTGTTTTATATTGGTGAGCTGATTGCTACTTTTGACACAGACAGAGAATGTTCAGGATGGCGGTTTCTCTTTAACACCACACTCCACCCCTCTACTGTTTATAGGTGATGCTGCCACCCCTCCAGGAAGGACCCCCACAGAGAGCGGTCCAGAGCCCAGTAGAGAGCACCCAACCTGGGCCACACCACCTAGGCCCTGCCCCAGCAGACCCAGCACCCCATAGGAAGAAGTGAGTTAACCGACGGCTAAGCAGAGTGTCTATTGGTGTGCGTGTTTTGATCTGTGCGTGTGCTACCAGGTGCCAGGCGGGTTATGTGGATCGGTATCAGGAGCTGAAGGAGGCTAGAACACAGAAAGCCCAGAGGACAATCGGGGGGGCAGACGTCCGGAACCTCCGTCCTGTTAATCATCCCACAAGGGGGCAGAGAGACTCGTGAACAGAGATAACCAGTCCAGATAGATCAATGGTTAGATAACAGGAGACAAGTAAAGGAAGACATCTAGGGTGAGCCAAACACCAAAGGAACGAATAAAAAAGTATGATCCATCCATGTGCGTGTGTGCCTGTATGGGAGAGAAAAAGAGAGAGCACTGCCCTTTGGAAACATCTAAGAGGGATAAAATGCAGCAGAGTAGCTTACTCAAAGAAGGTAAATAGTTTATTTTTATTTGGTGATCACTCAATAACTGAAACTAGAACAAGAATATACAGAATATTTCAACATTGTATTTAAATGTAATTAAAATTAGTTAATGCGTTAAAGTTATATTAGGTCTCTTCATGTCAACTCTGTCGTACGCCATCATACTGTCTATCACTTCTCTGCCAGTGACTTGCGTTTGCACCCCAGCCAGTATTTGGCGATGGATCGTGGGTAGGGTGGATTGGCAAAGTCAATACGTTTGGTCTGGAGGTCCACCCTGTAGTACTTATCTGGTGGAAAAAACACAAAGGTTTAGAGGGCCTGAAGCTGTAGTTTGGTCCTTAGTACTATTACAGAGAGAGATGGGAAGAGGATTACCCTTTTTAAAGAAATACACGTTCTGTACAGGCATGCTTTTCTCCAGCATTGTGGTGTCGTAGTTGCTGTAGTCATCGTAAGTGTACTGATGGTCAAACTCTGTCCTGTAAGACACAACACGCACACACACTCACTCACCCACACATCAATTCCTATAGGCTGACAACTGGCGTATGTTTCGAATTGAATTTTTGTGGGGTGACGTGAGTTGTAAGAGTGAGCAGAAACGAAAGAAGATGCAACCTTTCATCGTACAACAAGCTGAAAAGATCATCCAGCAGAGAGCGGCTGTGTCTGCCTCTTTTGTTCTTCCTTCTCTTGGGCCCCCTCTTCCTGTTGGGCCTCCGTCGTACATACGGGGGCTCCGGGGAGGACGACGGGCCAGGCTTGGGGCTGACGTAGAGCCGTCCCACCATGGCAGCGTCTACAGGGGGCTTGATGCCTACCCAGTCCTTACTGATGAAGTGCGGCCCTTTGTGGTGACCCTCCACTGTGGCGAGAGAGATAGATGGGCAATAAGACCACCAACACATAGGTAGTGCACTTTACTTAATATGGCGACACACACACACACCAAAACGACAGGTGTGTCTTACGGCCTTGGAAGAGCTGCATGAAGAGGCTCTCCCAGGTCTCGTCACAGTACAAGTCTGTGTAGCGTGTAAAGAGCACAGAGGGGGCAGATCTGGTCATGGTCACGCACTCCTCGTGGGACGGCTGGTGCTTGAACTCATACTGGTAATACTGGTCCCCTGGAGAAAGGAACAGATTGTATTGGAGTCAGGTGGCTGAGCGGTTAGGGAATCGGGCTAGTATTCAGAAGGTTCGATTCCCGGCTGTGACAAATGATGTTGTGTCCTTGGGCAAGGTACTTCACCCTACCTGCCTCGGGGGGAATGTCCCTGTACTTACTGTAAGTCGCTCTGGATAAGAGTGTCTGCTAAATGACTAAATGTAAAATGTATTACAAAGGCATGTAATACACACAAGCATATCTACATATGGGATACCTTTGAAGAAGTAAACCCTCTCTTTGCCATGATGACCAGGTGCAGGAATAGCAAAGGCTGCATCCACGTTGTCTGGAACCTTCTCAAAGCCCACCGAGATGTCACGTGGGTAGTCCTCATCCAGAACATCATCCTCAAAGCGCCAGTACTTATTGCCCTTAGGACCCAACCCATAGCAACATTTATATAAGATTACATAATCAGATTTCACACTATGTGACTACACCGACAACATTATAGAGGTATACAACGTGTTATGTTTGGGCTTGTGAGGCACTATCCCTAGTAGGTGTGCAAATTGGGTGGTACCTTGAAGATATAAGCCTTGCCCTGGCAATTTATACGAGTGAAAGCAGCATCGATCGGTCCAGAGATTCCCCACACGTCCTTGATGAGTTTGGGGTAACCAGGGACTACTGCCTTCTCATCCAGCTCAAAGAAATAATCGCCTAGGTTACACAGTAGATAGATGATTGACTTCATCTTCAGCCCGTACAGATGTTTAACTGCACAAGCTGAAGGTAGAGTTCCCAAAAATCCTGCGTCAAACTTCCTCACCTCTAAAGGCATAGATGGACCCGTTCTTCAGCTGCAGGAAGTCGTCAAAGGGCCGCCCACTGCAGGGAACAGCGTCTGGGTCTGGGGGAGGAGTGGGAGCCTGCGTGGTGGTGGTGGTGGTGGGGACGGTGGTGGTGTTAGGGGGAAAAGTGGTTGGTTCAATAGTTGTAGCAACCAGATCCTCTGGTTGTTCAAAGGTGTCTCCACGAGCAACTGTAAACAAAACGTGAAAACAGCACCCAACATCAATGCGCATGTTTGTGTTCCAGTCTGACTGGTAAGGTTATCACAGCTAGGAATGCATCGCCTGAGATCAAGAGGTCAAATGGGAAACGTATGAACGTCTGACTTTTCTTTTGGCAGGCGGTGTTGTAGTCCATACAGCAGCTCTCATAATACATGCACATGGAGTCGCACTGGCATTTCTTCATGGGGTTGAAAGTGTTACAGCGATCAACACAGGACTCTGTGAGAAAGTTAACAACTGATCAATTTTTTTACTGGCATGAACCAACATGTTTACTCTCTCGCCCAAAAATGCGGCACTCACAGAACGGCTACATAATTAAGTCACAATAGTGTTTATACTAATGTGCATATAGACGCAGAGATCAAGAAGAATAAAACATCGAATTTTGAAGCAACGCATCTAAACTTACCATCTGCAGCGAAAGCGGAGGCCAGTGCGAGCATGAGCACAAGGAGACCCACAACGGACCTCATGCTGTCACACTCCGTCTCCGAACCAGCACGAACAATAGTTCGAGTATTCGTTTAGAGAACCGAAAATTCCGTAAGAGAATGGTCTATTGAAATATAAAAGGAGAGCGCACAACTACAATGTGGTCGTGTGCAGGCCACTTTGGAAAACTAACCCCGTCTGACAGAGAGATTACATCGGAGTAGAGGATCAATATTTCATGGTACAATGAGACATTGACCGCTGCTTGTTTGTTTTGACGAGCGATCAATCTTCGGCAGTAATAAATCATTAAACGCAGCCACTTTTGTGTTCTCTCACAGGGCAGTGATTCTGCCGGGACAGGTTCTGTATGAATTTTCTTTTTTGTCAGCAGTTGAAAATCTCACATAGAGGTCCCGAGTGGAAGTTGACACGAAGGAACTAACTACACATCAATACACTGCATGAGTGTCCAATCAATAGGGCTAGTCTGATGACCGGATACGTCTTTAGGCTATGTGAACTCAAACTAACAAAGGCAAGCAGTTACTTCTGTTGATCTAGTTGACCTTACAATGTGAGCCTCGCTATTGGCCCTTATCGTGGCCCTGGTGATACCGTTAATTCGTCGCTCGACTGGCGGATTTGCGGCTTTAAAAGTTTAGTACCAAGAACAGCTGAATCGCGGGTAGACAGAACCTTCTGTGGCCACCAGGGGGCGCGGGAGCCCTACATCGTGGCAGCTATGACCAGCCCTTTCTCCTTTCACAGCCTCATCCTCAGACTTATACCCCCCAGAAGGCTCTAACTGTCTGTGATATGAAGCACTGTGTTATTACAGGTGTTAGGAAGGGTGCTCACAAGGCCAGGTTAATGTGGATATGTCCATATTGCCTTTGGCTTTTGTTTCCCTCAATGTCTCACTGAACCATAATAACGATGGAAATGAATCTTCAGAAGATTTACTCTGACTGACTCCCAGGAAAGTGTCCGTTCAACAGCTCAAGCCCTCCAATTTGAAGATGGTTAGGGTACACTGGTTTCCTTCCACTCAATCTACACCCATTCATAACTGAAATGGCATTAAGCCTAGTTCTACCAAGACAATTTAGGTAAAAACTGATTGTTTCTCCATTAGTTTCCTCTGCCTATATACTCCACTGCTCCACTGCACTACATTCCACTGAAATATGAACTTGACTTACGAAATAATGATAAAGTCTTTAACTAAAGAAGGACCTACCGGGTAACAGAAACATGTATGTTTTCACACTGACAGAACTGACCTCTGCGGGTCATCTGAGGTCTATTGTTTCTCTCTCTCTCTCTCTCTCTCTCTCTCTCTCTCTCTCTCTCTCTCTCTCTCTCTCTCTCTCTCTCTCTCTCTCTCTCTCTCTCTCTCTCTCTCTCTCTCTCTCTCTCTCTCTCTCTCTCTCTCCCATCTCTCTCTCTCTCTCTCTCTCTCTCTCTCTCTCCCATCTCTCTCTCTCTCTCTCTCTCTCTCTCAGTAAGTATGGATCTTGTAAAGTATTAGTCAATTAAAACCATCATCGGTTGTAAAATGGGATCAGATAAAATACAAGCCATGGTGTTCTTGTGCAGCTTAATGGTTTTGTGTGTGTGTGTGTGTGTGTGTGTGAGAGAGAGTGTGTGTGAAAGAGAGAGCGATTTCGGCATCTGCTACTTCCTGGTCTTTCATGCTATCTTTGCAGTCTAATGTTAAACATTGATAGATTCCATCTACTTTCAACTCTTTGAAAGTAATGTTGAAGATGGAAGACAAGTTGTGCTTAAGTGGTGGAAGTAGTTTGCTCGCCAGTCTTGAGTCTAAATTGTAGAATATGGGATTACTTTTTTTCAGGGATTATTTGAACAGTTGAAATTATCTCAATGGGGAACCTGTATGTGAGGATGCTGGGGGAGGTAAGGTGGGGCCCAACCGGTATGCTGCGTGTGGACTTTTGATCGGCGGAGCTGTTGTGTATGATAGATGATAGAGGTGATAGAGCTTGTATAGAATTGGACGGCCTGCTGTTTAACACTGTGCTGTAGCTTTCCTTTATCAGATCAGTCAGCCTTGGGACTCGGATCATAAACTAAGCGGGAAATGGTTATAAACCAGCATAGGACATCCCATTGATAGAGTTGGATCATGTAATCTTGTTAAACCTCCAGTAGTCCTGAACTGAACTGAGACCGGTCTGTTGCCCAGCTGTCATCACACTAACACTAGGGCTCCAACCGATTCACCACAAAAAGAGCTTGTGGTTGCAGGATGGATATGTTTAAATAATGTAATCTACCTGCAGATAGAGAGGAGCATAGTCCACCTGAACTATACTGTCTGATCTGAATGAATAGCAGCAGGAGAGCCAGCAGACGTTATGGCGCTAGCACTGCAATCACATAAAATAGCGCTCTCTTTGTGTCTGAGTGGTAAATATGTGGAAATAACACGCGTATGTGACCTTGAAGGTATAGTAAATGTATATAAAATAGATCTTGTTCCCACTTTCCCTGACACCCTCAGCCTTGTGCTGCTAGGGCATTTGTGTAAGTTAAGTAACAGTCTTTAAAAACCCATTCACTACAGACCCTTGCTTTGCTAGACCTTGATCTCTGAGTTCCAAAAGTCATTGAGTCAGGACAGTAAACTGCTGCTTTCTTGTGGAAAACATTCATTAATTTCTTAGTCAAGCAGCCTTGAATGCTGTCTCATAGTGAATCAGATTGATGCCAAAATGTGTCCAAAACGTTACACTTTCTGACAGAAGCAATATTTTGTTGAAATTCGTCTCTAATATTTGTGGTAACTGTGGTTCCATGAACTTTGGATGACCAACAGTTTCTCTTGGACTACAGTGGGATTTGTTAAGAGCAGTGCATGGGATGATGACTGTATTCTCATGACCTTGTTGGTTTGAGTCACTTGGTCTAAGCACAGCCTCACAAGGTATGGATCAGCTGTTGGACGTATGGATCAGACTCTGGTGTATTTAATTTTAACTATATCTAATGGAGTCAGAAAGCCCCGTTGTCTGCAGGTAGTACATAATTTTGTACAAATGCCAGCTGTACCATTTAAGCACTAGATGTTTTCCACTCTCAGTTATGTTTAAATTGCCTTCATAAAGATATTTAATCAGCAGTGGTCAAGCATTAACCAATAAATGAATGTTATCATTTACAGTACAAGACAGTTCATGTTTTATTATTTTATTACAACAATTCCATGGCCTTATCTAAGAGCTGACTTTAAAAAATGCACAAAGAAGGAAACCCATCTACATTTAGCAGACGCTCTTATCCAGAGCGACTTACAGTAAGTACAGGGACATTCTCCCCAAAGCAAGTAGGGTGAAGTGCCTTGCCCAAGGACACAACGTCATTTTGCACGGCCGGGAATTGAACTGGCAACCTTCAGATTACTAGCCTGCTTCCCTCACCGCTCAGCCACCTGACGCCCCATCTAATGAAGATTCTTGTATTGAGTTCTTGTATAATTCCTGTAAGTCAGGGCATCAGGACCTGTTCCAGAGTTTATAGCCTCCACACATACATCATTATGGCTTGCCTCAGTAAATACGAAAAAAATTGGCTCAAATTGTTATTTAATTAAAGGTAAATGGCTGAAGAACCTCTGCTTATTTCTCTGTAGGGAATGTGGTGTCGTGATAAGAATAGCCAGCTGTTGCTGTTGTAACAATTGGGTGATTGGTATGAGTCCTGATAGATAGTTAACCATCACACAGTTACAATCACACATATTTCCTCACCACCAAAGAACTTGAACACCAAAGTAACACCAGTCATCGTCCTGTGAGCATGTGTGTGTCTGTCAATAGACACAGTTTTCACATAGAGGGAACTGATCTGTAAGAATGCACCACATTCATTGGGTAAAAAGTCTATTTTCACCCTCAGACCCTCCTCCCTCAACCCCCCCCCCCCTGGCCTTGTCTCTCCCTATCTCTGAGATCACCTCCTTCTTTGTTGAGTTAATATTTGATTTGTTTCCTGTTATATACACACCAACTTTCTGACTAATTACAAACCATCACATATCTGGTTCCCTCTGCAGCTGTCAGCCTGATTCTTACAAGCCTTGCTGTCCTCCACACATCCGTCAGCTGGGGATCAGAAGTGCAGCCATATCTCTGTGCTCTTACAGTATTTTCCATCTCTGATTAAAGAGCTCTTTGTCTCCAGAACTTGTGTGGATCGATACTTGTGGGTTGCCTGGGTGTTTTCCCTTTGACTTGGGATCAGTGCTGTACTTTTGGAAAGCCATGATTAGGGGTTTTCTCTGGTTATGGAGGAGCAGGAACTACGTCATCATCTTTCTCACCCCGCTCCTCATCCTGCCTCTGCCTCTGGTTATCCCTACGAGTGTAAGTACTCTGTTGTTTGTGTGTGTGTTAGGGAGGGGGGGGGGGGGGGTAGGCACGTTATGTATGGATGTGGGAAGATCATGTGTCAAGTGAGAACTAAAGATGATCTTGAATCTTAGAAAATCTTGGAAAATCTGAGAGAGGAACTACATGCTGGCTTGAAAAAGAAACATAAAAGGACTTTTGGTGAAAAGACATAAGAAACATTATAAGATGCTTTGACTATGGACTAGGACTCTGATAGAAGCATTGCACGGGGAAGTGTAGAGATTAAATTAAATCTCCCTGTTACAATGAAGCAAAGATGAATCAATATTGTCAGAACACTACTGTGCAAACATAATTAGAATTTTCCCAATACAAACATAGAAACCCGGGCGATACATAGTCTAATATTATCAAGCACAATAACATCTGACTCAGAATCTACTTTGAACTATTATTGGTATCAGTGATGCATGTTGACTTGAAGGTTTATTAAATAAGTCATAATTAAAGAAGATCAGCTGATAACAAAGTGATGTTAACAGACAGGTTAGGTCCTTGCAATCAGCTTTCCACAGCAGTTATCTGAAGATAAAGGCTTGATAATGACTGGCTGATAATATCCGAATTACCCTAAGACACCAACACGTTTTTCGCATCCAGGGTCACTTGTTAATCCACAACCCCAGTAAAAATCGACTTGAAACACAACTTGCTAAACAATTTGAAAAGAGCTTTCATTTTAACTTCCAAAATAAGTTTTAAACTTTGTTTGAGACTCATACAATTCAGGAGGTCTGAGACGGAAAATGATCAATTGCACTGGATAGTCCCTGGTGCTGGCACGGCTGGGAAAGCTGTCTCTCTGGGGACATCACACCACACATCCCACTGGAGGATAAACAAATAGAAAAACGGATAGAAAATATGAGTCCAGGTACATAATGTTTGACTTGTGGCTAAATGTATCATCCATGTTCACATCTGGAGATGGTAGGTAGAGTTACTCCTTCTAAGATCACTGCCCTCTTGAACACAAACGCAACAACCTGCTGTGCTGAGTCATTGACTGAGTTCCTGCAGAGGTGTGGAAAGTTTTCAGATGAAAAGATTCGAACAGATTAGACTCCTCCATAAAGTGGCGCTTCTCTTCAAAGCTCATAAAGTAGTATCTTTAAAGAGCCACCTGACTTTAGGGAGTCTAGTCTTTAGGGTGGCTGAGCGGTTAGGGAGTCGGGCTAGTAATCTGAAGGTTACCGGTTCGATTCCCGGCTGTGCCAAATGACGTTGTGTCCTTGGGCAAGGCACTTCACCCTGCTTGCCTCAGGGGGAATGTCCCTGTACTTACTGTAAGTCGCTCTGGATAAGAGCGTCTGCTAAATGACTAAATGTAAATGTAAAGAACACCCGTTTAAGGAGCAAAGGTAACAGTTATCTACGTGAAGTCTTTGTTTAGTAAAATGACGAGATAGATAAGATGCAGATGCAGTAGTAACAATCTTATGGCCTCATACATGCATGGTTGTGCACATGCATGTGTTTTTGTGTGTGTGTGTGTTTGAATGTGTCTGCGTTAGAATGCTTGCCTTTGTTTTAATGTGCGTGTGCATGTGCTAGCTTGTTTGCGTGTGTTTTCACATGTGTTTGTATGTGTGGATTCACAGGAGGCGCGCTGTGGCTATGTCATCATCCTCATGGCTCTGTACTGGTGTACAGAGTGCATACCCCTGGCTATAACTGCTCTCCTGCCCGTCATTCTCTTCCCTATGATGGGCATCATGACGTCTGGAGCGGTATGCAATCTTCCCACAGTTCACCAGCGCGTCCATATCTTATACCTTATTTAGCATTGTGAAAGTGTACCCCAGATGGATGAGTAGAGCTCAGATGTAAATCATTTGACTGTTGTTCTGAGACTGAGAAAAAGGATGGTATAGGATTTTCACAGTGTGCATTCACAACCTGATGAGTGCATTCATCCCTGTCTGTGTGTGTGTGAACGCGCTGTGTGAAACAGGTGTGTGTTCAGTATCTGACGGATTCCAACATGTTGTTCATTGGGGGTCTTCTGGTGGCGATTGCCGTCGAGAACTGGAACCTTCACAAACGCATCGCCCTCCGAGTGCTGCTCCTGGTGGGGGTGCGGCCCGCACTGTGAGTGTCTACCATGCTGTGGGAGCGGCTAAAACGCCTGTACAACCAACTGCATGATCAACTGACACAAGACACAATCCTCCACCTTCCTCACTCTCTTGTTTTTCTCTCTTCCTTGTCTGTCTCCTCACCCCCCCCCCCCCCACCCTCCCACCCTCCCACCCCCATCCCCCAAATCTACCCAGGTTGATGCTGGGCTTCATGGGGGTGACGGCCTTCCTGTCCATGTGGATCAGCAACACGGCCACCACGGCCATGATGCTGCCCATCGCCCAGGCGGTGCTGGAGCAGCTGTGTTCTACCGAGGCCAGGGCCGACGAGAGGGAGCTGAGGACCGGCAAGGACAACCAGGCCTTGGAGCTGGAGACCAAGATGTCCAAGGAGGACATCGTCAAGACGCAATTGGATGACATGAGTAAGTGGTGCCAAGAAGAGGACATCAGTTGTGGTGGACACACACACACACACACACACACACACAGACACACAGACACACACGCACAGACACACACGCACAGACACACACGCACAAACACACACCCGCACAGACACACACGCCCAGACACACACACACAGACACACACGCACAGACACACACGCACAGACACACACACACACAGACACACACACACAGACACACACGCACAGACACACACGCACAGACACACACGCAAAGACACACACGCACACAGACACACACGCACACAGACACACACACACAGACACACACGCACAGACACACACGCACAGACACACACGCACACAGACACACACACACAGACACACACACACAGACACACACGCACAGACACACACGCACAGACACACACGCACAGACACACACACACAGACACACACAGACACACACACACAGACACACACGCACAGACACACACGCACAGACACACACGCACAGACACACGCACAGACACACACGCACAGACACACACGCACAGACACACGCACAGACACACACGCACAGACACACACGCACACAGACACACACGCACAGACACACACGCACAGACACACACGCACAGACACACACGCACACAGACACACACGCACAGACACACACGCACAGACACACACGCACAGACACACACGCACACAGACACACACGCACAGACACACGCACAGACACACACGCACAGACACACACGCGAACGTGCAGTCGTTCTGATTCCGCTCCCCGTCACATTTCTGACACGGTAGCCTTCCGTTCAGTCTAGAACCATGACTGCAAGAACTTTTTTGAAATATTGAGGGAGACAAATCTTGTATTTACTGTAAGGGTTCATAAACAACCTTTTAACATAATCCTAAACCTCACTCCCCACTCCCTTTAGACAATTTCCTTTGAAGAGCACTACCTAACATAGCTAACTAAATATCTTGCTCGCCCAGCTGTGACCAGGGATGAGGAGAGGGATGTGGACTCCATCCTGGAGGTGAGGAAGAAGGCCCGGGATCTCAAGTACCTCCTCCTGACCAAAGGGATGAGTCTCAGTGTGTGTTACTCAGCTAGCATAGGAGGCACGGCCACCCTCACCGGCACCACCCCCAACCTCATCCTGAAGGGACAAGTGGACAAGTAAGAAACACACGTACACACACATTCATAGACACACACACAAACACACGCATTGGTAGACACACGCGCCCACACACACATGGAACCACTCACACACAGATGCACCCTCATACACATACACATGCACCCCCCCTCCCACACACACACACACACACACACACACACACAAACACACACACCAACTCCATGTCATTCTCCTCCACACCCACTCAGGAAGAAAAGACTACTGCTCTAGGTCTTACTTTGACTTTTCTCCTTTTGCCTTATCCCCCGTATCTTGTCTGGTTTCCTGTCATCTTGTATTTATTACCTACCTACTGCTTCACAGGCTCTTCCCTGCAAACAATGATGTGGTCAACTTCGCCAGCTGGTTCGGCTTTGCCTTCCCCAACATGGTGATCATGCTGACCCTATCCTGGCTCTGGCTGCAGTTCATGTACATGGGCCTCAAGTAAGGTTCGATCACTCACCAACCGCTGACCAAACTACTGGACCGAAACGTGTACCCGTTTTTAAAGCCACGGTGCTACAGTTTTATAAACTCGTGGTGTGTCCTTTGACCTTTGCACCCTTCCCAGCATGAAGAAGTCATTTGGCTGTGGCACTAAGAACGAGGGAGATAAGGAGGCGTACGAGGTGATGAAGGAGGAGTACAGGAAGCTGGGGAGAATGTCCTTTGCCGAGGGGGGAGTCCTGACCATCTTCGTCTTGCTGGTTGTGCTGTGGTTCACCAGAGAACCAGGCTTCATGCCAGGCTGGGCCACAAACCTGTTCAACAAAGATGCACAGTGAGTCACACCTACAGCCCCTCACCACACCACACCCACACACCACACCTACAGCCCCTCACCACACCACACCACACCACACCACACCCACACACCACACCTACAGCCCCTCGCCACAACACACCACACCCACACACCACACCTACAGCCCCTCACCACACCACACACCACACCTACAGCCCCTCACCACACCACACCCACACACCACACCTACAGCCCCTCACCACACCACACCCACACACCACACCTACAGCCCCTCGCCACACCACACCACACCACACCCACACACCACACCTACAGCCCCTCACCACACCACACCCACACACCACACCTACAGCCCCTCACCACACCACACCCACACACCACACCCACACACCACACCTACAGCCCCTCACCACACCACACCCACACACCACACCTACAGCCCCTCGCCACACCACACCACACCACACCCACACACCACACCTACAGCCCCTCACCACACCACACCACACCACACCTACAGCCCCTCGCCACACCACACCACACCCACACACCACACCTACAGCCCCTCGCCACACCACACCACACCCACACACCACACCTACAGCCCCTCACCACACCACACCCACACACCACACCTACAGCCCCTCACCACACCACACCCACACACCACACCTACAGCCCCTCACCACACCACACCCACACACCACACCTACAGCCCCTCACCACACCACACCCACACACCACACCTACAGCCCCTCACCACACCACACCCACACACCACACCTACAGCCCCTCGCCACACCACACCACACCACACCCACACACCACACCTACAGCCCCTCACCACACCACACCCACACACCACACCTGCAGCCCCTCACCACACCACACCCACACACCACACCTACAGCCCCTCACCACACCACACCCACACACCACACCCACACACCACACCTACAGCCCCTCACCACACCCACACACCACACCTACAGCCCCTCGCCACACCACACCACACCACACCCACACACCACACCTACAGCCCCTCGCCACACCACACCACACCCACACACCACACCTACACCCCCCTCACCACACCACACCTACACCCCCCTCGCCACACCACACCACACTCACACACCACACCTACACCCCCCTCACCACACCACACTCACACACCCCCGTCCACACACATTCGCACAGACCCGAGGGATGTTCTCTCAATGGTTTGTCATTTTCTGCCTGTCCCCCAGGTATGTGACAGACGGGACGGTGGCCATCTTCATGTCAACCCTCTTCTTCGTCATCCCGTCACGTCTGCCCCGGTTTGCCTGCTGTAGGGGATCCCAGGGTGTGGAGGTGGAAGAGGGAGGGGAGCCAGGTAAGACCAAAAAAAAAACACTGGATTGGATTCAACTCATCTTCATTTTTCAAGTTTATTGCTCAACAAAGACTAAAGGAATGTAGCCCTAACCTCACCGCCCCCCGCCCCCCCCCGCCCCCCCTGCCCCCCGCCCCCCCTGCCCCCCCGCCCCCCGCCCCCCCTGCCCCCCGCCCCCCCTGCCCCCCTGCCCCCTGCCCCCCCTGCCCCCCCTTCCCCCCGCCCCCCCCGCCCCCCCTGCCCCCCCGCCCCCCCTGCCCCCCGCCCCCTCCATCTAGCTGTGAAGATGGAGGTCCCCCCTATGCTGCTGAACTGGAAGGTGGTCCACGAGCGCATGCCCTGGAACATCATCCTGCTGCTTGGAGGGGGCTTCGCTCTGGCCGCTGGCAGTGAGGTCAGTCCAACTGCTGTTATCTAAGATATTTCTAATTTAACTATTACTACAGTACCTAAACAATATCAGGAAAAAAAACCTTCTCCCCCTATTGAGTTTGATGATATATTAGTGTCAACATTTTCTATAACAGTGCCCTTTATGCCTGAAGAGAGGTATTTATTTATATATATGTGTGTGTGTGTGTGTGTATGCAGGAGTCTGGTCTGTCCATGTGGCTGGGGGATAGTTTGTCTCCCCTGCAGAGTATCCCTCCCTTCGCCATCTCTCTGCTGCTGTGCCTCCTGGTGGGGACCTTCACCGAGTGCTCCAGCAACACCGCTACTACCACACTGTTCCTACCCATCCTGGCCTCCATGGTAAACACACACACACACAGTACGCATATGCACACCACACACACCCACGCACACACACACACAGTACGCATATGCACACCACACACACCCACGCACACACACACACAGTACGCATATGCACACCACACACACGCACACACACACACAGTACGCATATGCACACCACACACACGCACACACACACACACACAGTACGCATATGCACACCACACACACGCACACACACACACAGTACGCATATGCACACCACACACACGCACACACACACACAGTACGCATATGCACACCACACACACGCACACACACACACAGTACGCATATGCACACCACACCCACGCACACACACACACAGTACGCATATGCACACCACACACACTCACACACACACACACACAGTACGCATATGCACACCACACACACGCACACACACACACAGTACGCATATGCACACCACACACACGCACACACACACACAGTACGCATATGCACACCACACACACGCACACACACACACAGTACGCATATGCACACCACACACACGCACACACACACACAGTACGCATATGCACACCACACACACGCACACACACACACAGTACACATATGCACACACACACACAGTACGCATATGCACACCACACACACACACAGTACACATATGCACACACACACACAGTACGCATATGCACACACACACACAGTACGCATATGCACACCACACACACGCACAGTACGCATATGCACACCACACACACCCACACACACACACAGTACGCATATGCACACCACACACACGCACACACACAGTACGCATATGCACACCACACACACGCACGCACACACACAGTACGCATATGCACACCACACACACACACACACAGTACGCATATGCACACCACACACACGCACACACACACACAGTACGCATATGCACACCACACACACCCACACACACTCACACTCACACTCACTGTTCTTCTATCCATTCTCCCAGGCCACAGCAATCAAGCTGCACCCCCTGTATGTGATGATCCCCTGCACCATCTCTGCCTCTCTGGCCTTCATGCTGCCTGTGGCCACCCCACCCAACGCTATCGCCTTCTCTTACGGAAACCTCAAAGTTGTCGATATGGTGAGCAGCAAAATAGCACACCGACTAAACCAAAATACAAAGCCATGAAAATACATGTTTTTTCTCATTTTTACTGTTGTCGTCCCCCCCCCCCCCCACCACTCCCTCAGGTAAAGGCAGGTTTCATACTGAACATCATTGGGATTCTGTCTGTAAACCTCGGTATCAATACCTGGGGATCGGCTATGTTCCAGCTGAACACCTTCCCTGAATGGGCCAACATCACCCAAGGAGGACCCTGAGGGATAGGGAGAGAGAGGTCGAGTGAGAGAAGAGAGAAATGAAGAGAGAGAGTGAGCAAGAGAGAGAAACAGAGAGAGAGCGAGAGAGAAAGGTAAGAAAAAAAGAGAAAGAGAAGGCACAGCTTATGAAGAAAGGAAAATAGAACGAGTGATCAGTTATAGGACAGGGTCACAGCATAAGGTGTAAACATGAACATTTGGTTCATGTTCAAAATATGAACAAAATGTCAAATCACATGGGCCACAACTGGCCCTAGATTTAATACCTACATATGGATCTCCTTAGGTGTAAGTATTCAGACTATAGAGGAGGTCCATGTTTAACAAATCACATGTTGTGATTTATTAATTTATGCTTCAGTTTGAAGTTGTAAATACATGTATATGTCTCTGTCCCACTGTTCATTACAATTGCTTGATTCATAATTCTGATTCATAACATATCACTGTATTATACATATTTGTAAATGAAGGGATCAATGATATTTTATTATCATCGTTTTTGTTTTGTTGGGTTAGGAACATACAATACATTGCATCTCAGGGTAAAGAACAGTAACAATTCCTATATGGGTGTGTTACTGTTATAAATAGTATTTTGGGACTTAACACTGTCAAAATCCCAGGATCCCAGATGACACTGCATAAGAAACATGATCAGATGGAACCCATGTTTAGCCATTCACAGGTGTAGAATATTGTAAGCATTGTTGTTTGTTTGTACTCTGGAAATAAAATACCTGTATGTTTCCTAAATGACTGATCCTTGTCTATCCCCCAAACATTTTTCCTACAAAATACATGTAAAGAACAGTTATTCTATACAATAAGACAAAACCCATTGTTATTTCAAAAATTCACATAAACCTTTATTTTTTGCTTTCCAAGACTGGCATTTGAACTGTCAAAAACTTTACATATTTAAACAGTTTGATTTCAAAATCATTTAACATGAATCACAATCATAAATAAATCTGTTATACATGTTTGACTAACATCGTCATTCAAGTTCAATCCATTTCAACCCACGTGGCTGAGTCAGGTTAGGCTCCAACAGCTGGCACTACTCTACACCAATCAGGCCACAGTGTCCTCAGGCACTGGCACTACTCTACACCAATCGGGCCACAGTGTCCTCAGGCGCACCTCTCACCTCAGACACCAGGGAAACCAGCCGCTTCGGTCCAGTATCCACACTGTCCCAAATGATTACTAAATGATCTTGTCTCCCATTCTAATAAGAGACAATTAACCAGCCCTAAAGAACAAAAGGTTTCCTGAGAGAGAGAAAGAGAGAGAGACAGAGAGAGAAAGAAAGAGAGACAGAGAGAGAGAGAGAAAGAGCGCAAGGTGACACTGTGGCCTTGAAGGTCTGGATCTCTACACTTCCAGTGACATAACAACCTGGACACATGAAAGCAAATGTGATGGATGCTTCCTGGAAGTTTGTGTGTCACCCATCTAACCCCTCAGTGTCAGTACAACCACAATGAAGTCGATGAGGGTAGGAAGCAGCTTTTGACTGTCCCAAGATATGTCCGGATAAGGACAGCGCCACCTGCTGCTAAACACACAAACACACAGGTCCTAACTCTCTGGAATGTTTTCAGAGCAGACAAAGAGAGGAGCAGGAGACGGAGAGCGCGAGGAAGAGAGGATGTGGACTTTTCAGAAGAGTAAATGCTTAAAAAGCATCCTACATTCCATTCCAGACCGGGATTCATTACGTTTTTCCCCTCGCAAATACAATTGAAAACGAAGACATTGCCGTGTATCAGTAGAGCATTTCAAGTTTCCCTTTTTGGTCCTATAAAAGAGATTTACATATTCCAAATGCCAAGAGACAAACAGACATAATAAGTATAAATCCTCATGGGATGTGGTCGGTACCTAACGTTAGTTGCATTGTAAGACTATCGCACACATCAAGTGAAAAAGGACACTGGGAGGATCTGCTGGTACACGCAAACGGCACAATACACATAGGGCAAAATCCCCTTTTCTTTTGAACAGTTATCACTTATCTTTAGGTCCATTCAAATGTTGTGCTCTCAGCACAGCAGGCCATATAGGTCAATAAGATGATAGGATGGCTCTAAACGATTTGCTACCACATCTAAAGTGTACTATACGCCAGGTATCTGAACTGGGAACACGACTGATCTTTGAGAAGAAACATATCATTACAAAGACACATTTTCGATTATACGGATTGACAAATGTGATGGTCTGTGTACTGCGCTTATTGTAAGAGGTCGAGGTGAATATCTGGGAAAAGATTCAAGTTCAATTGACTTTGTCATGCTGGAGACTCACATCGACAGAAAAACACACCAACTTTCATACACAAACATCCACAAGGTAACACACACACACACACATTCAGAGAATCTGAAGAAATAGCACTTGCCTTATCTTTCTCATTTTTCAACTGGTCCTAAACAGAGCCTTGCTGGTCTTTCATATCCTTTGAGACTACTCAGACACACCCTACCACACACTTATACGCTGGTACAGTCTCTACTGGATCAATGGCAGTGTCTGACCAAGTCTGTTTGTGCGTGTGTGTATGTGTGTGTACGTGCATGTGTGCTCTCCCAGACTCTTGCATTCAAAACAAACTTTATCTAGATGCGCTCGCATGTACAAGTGTGCACATTCGCAAACACACACCTACACACACACACTCCTACACATAAACAGCTTGGTCTATGGTTGTGTTGAGAGCTGTTGTGAGGAGTGGGACCATTGCTGTTCCATGGAGGAGGGAATTGGGATGGGGGGAGAGCAGGGGAGCATACATGGTCCCCAGGTCTGTCCATACATCCATCTGTCCCTCCGTCAGCCAGCCAGGGCCCCTACGGGCCACCGCTGTAGGAGTAGTCTGCCTTGTTGTGCATCACCAGCTTGTTGTCCACGAAGTAGAAGCTGTCTGACTGCGTCTCGTATGGGTGCAGGATCATCTCTCTCACTGCAGGGGGCGACAGAGACACATTCAGCCCGTGTTCAAACAGAGCCCAGGATCATTGGCTGTACAGATTTGCGTCTTAGATATTGTTCAGCTGACTGAACAGTTCAGAGAGGGGGTTCCTGTGTGCTTGTGCGTGTCTACTCACTGACATCCTCGGACAGGGGAGGAAACTCGTAGATGTGTTCGCAGGTGTTCTTGCTGCTGGGCATGCAGAAGCCAAACTCAAAATCAAAGCTCTTGAGTAGTTTCTCTCTAAAATAGTGCCTTTCAATCATCCTGAAGTTCTCGATGGGCATGTCGCCAACTGTGAACTCCACACTGTGAGAGAGAGAGAGAGAGAGAGAGAGAGAGAGAGAGAGAGAGAGAGAGAGAGAGAGAGAGAGAGAGAGAGAGAGAGAGAGAGAGAGAGAGAGAGAGAGAGAGAGGAGAGAGAGAGGAGAGGAGAGGAGAGGAGAGAGAGAGGTTATATTCAAAGCTCCTTAGCGCTATTCTCCCAAGGTTTAATCTCTTCCCTGCATAAGCAGAGACACACTTACGTGGCGCCCACTTGTCGCAGTCGGAGAAAGGCGGGAGTGAACTGGTAGCGGACGAAGCGGCCGGCATTTGGGTCAACATCCCTTTTGTCTCCTGCTTTATCTGACACAGAGAGGGAGAGAAATAGAGTAGTGTAGGGGGGGGGGTTAAAAGTTTAAAACAGTAAATATCTTTAACATCTACTGGACGTGAAACCTAGTTATTCGCGTGTCTTACCTGTGGAAGGAGGCTTGGTGATCTCAAACAGTACGGTGCCCGTCTCCATATCTCTGATCTTAAACCTGGTGAAGTCAATATTGAACACATTCTCATCGGGCCCACACAGGTAGTCTATAAGAGAGAAAAAGAGAAAGAAAGAAAGACAGGAGGGAAGGGGAGAAACAAACAAAAAGGAGTGTTAATATATAACAGAAACCTGCTAAAAGATATCTGGACGGATTGCATGGTATCAAAGCACACCTCTACCCCCCACACACACCCAGCTATATATAGTACTCTAATCCTTCCTGCCATCACCAGGTAGTGTCACTGCTGATTAGTGTTCCCGAGCCGAGCTGCAGGTCTGACTTCCTGCTTCCTGGGAGCACTGATGCCCATGGCAGGTGTAGCAACAGATCCGTCATGACCATAAGATCTGTTACCTCAGTTAACCTACCTCCAACAGGCTCCTCTTATCATCACGTGAGAGAGAGGACCTGACAACAGAGGAGCACCCTTGGATCCGGGGACCAGGGACCCAAGAGAGCCCCAGGCTTACGTCTGGCCTGCTCCAGATCTCACCTGCACCCCTTCCCGCTAATACGTCATTATGTGCATTCATAACCAGTTCCTCTGTGTGTGTATGTATGTTTATGTGAGTGTGTGTGCGCGTCCAGAGCAGTTTTCTCTTTCATGTGGTCGAGTCTGGTGTCCTTGTTTGTCTGAATGTGGCCTCCACTTTCTTTGCCAACATTAGGCAATCCTATTCTACAGACAGAATGGCTCAAGTCAATACATGTGTATGCAGTAGGCAGTAGGGTCTTTTCCACTTCTGACAGATTCCATGGAGCTCTCTAATGCCCTCGAGCACAGCAAGTGTGTGTGTGCTTGTGTCTGTCCTTCTGTGTTACATCTCAACCCTGAGCGTGTTGCATAAAAGATCTCACACTCAGCCTATTACCTAATACCAAACACAACTGCACACACACACACAAGCAAACATCTCCCCACCAATATACACACACACCACTATCAGTCACAGAGCATGGTGGTACACACATGCAGGTCTTTAGAGATTAGCCTCCAGTTAGACACACACCCCAGCAGAAGCATGCATGTGTGTGAGAGAGAGTTGGAGATGCTGCAAATTATCTTATGTAAAGTCTGGCACACTGCCATCACAGCAATTATTATATGAATCCAATAAACATCTGAAATAGTTCCTCTCACGCATCAAAAACAGACTTGCACAAAGATGAGAGCTGACAGGGGAGACAAACCCAAGGAGACAACCCCAAACCACAGTCAAGTTGAGAAAGTTTGCTGTTACATCTCTGAAAACAGTCAACTACAGGAAGTCAACAGCTCACCACAAATATGGCTTCAGACTTGCTATCACACAAGCTCACACGAAACACCACACATACATGTACAAGTTCACAGACACAGCCTTCATATTTTCTCATACGTTACTGCACTTGAGCCATCACAATCACCTAGCAACAAGCAGTGCCAGGTTCCTGCTCCAGATTTAGAACAGGCACGACAAGCAGGCCCAGCCCATCCTCCTCGACACAGAGGGATCTCTACAATAATGTACACATCACACACCCCTTCATTCAGTAAAGACAACTCTGCTCTCAAGTCATTTTCTCTTCCCTTGTTATGTTATTTGATATGATCAAATTCATAGCGTTTTCACCCAATCCAGCTGTTCAAAAATCAGCTGTTCTTGACATGGGGAACGCATGAGGACATATTTGGAGGGAGCGTCCACGCTCCCTGATCACTCACGTGGTGTGTTGCACGAGGGTGGTTGATAGCGACACAGAACTGTGGGACAGTTGAAGCCATTTTTAAACACTAATCCTTAGAGATTAGCCAGCTGGGGGTAGGAGTGGGTGTTTATGTGTCTCCTCTTAGCTTGAAGAGGGGGTGAGAGAGAGACGGAGAAAGAGGGGGAGCTAGCACACTGGAGGCAACGGTCTGTTTTTGGATTAAAAACACATAGGCATGCTGGCATGGAAACTAAACCATGTCACCATGCCTCCCACACATAATGGTTGCCTTTCAGATCATAATATGGAGTATGACATCACTTTCAAAGTTTAGTGGCATCATTATAACCTCGCCGATGACCCCTTAACCAATGAGAGTCCTTGTTCCTCCGAGCCAATCAGGATGCTGCTGGAAATACACGTAAAACTGTGAACTCAACTTGAAGCGAGCCCAGTGTCTGGTCAGGAATATGGCGCTGTGAGTTGGGTATAGACAGAATGCTGCAGACAGCAGCCCTGCAGATGTAAGGGTTGTGTGTAGTCTTAGTACTGCTTTGACGTGACTTACTGTCAAGTCTTGCTTTACATTTAAATTTAGTCATTTAGCAGACGCTCTTATCCAGAGCGACTTACAGTAAGTACAGGGACATTCCCCCGAGGCAAGTAGGGTGAAGTGCCTTGCCCAAGGACACAACGTCAGTTGGCATGACCGGGAATCGAACTGGCAACCTTCGGATTACTAGCCCGATTCCCTCACCGCTCAGCCACCTGACTCCCTACTTTATTGATTTAGCATGAATTAAATCCTCCTCCAGGTCACCCAAGAGACTAAGAATGACCAGAAGATTGGCCATTATGTCTTGGGGAGAATAAAAGAGTTAGGAGAAGAAAAAAAAGTTTGGGGAATTTTGAGCAGCCAACCAAACGGCGAAGGAAGGCACTCCGAAGCTCAACTGGACTAATCTGGTTTAGTGATTCGCATGAACGCAAATCCACCTTAGGAGGGAGGGAGGGGGCAGAAAGGGGCGGGGTGAGGTTTAGGACTGGAGGAAGGGGCTGAGGGCGGACTGTAGACAGGTGTGAGGTTTAAGACGAAGTAAGGTGTGGGGGGGGGGGGACGCCACTTCAGAAGTAAAGACTGGACAGGCAGGGCTAAACCATACAGTAGGATATCACATAGGGTCACTGCAAATACACGGGCATCCTTCTGAAAAGAAGCATTGCTTGTTTGTGTGTGTGTACTCTACGTGTGAGATAGGTTACATTTATGTTATTCCCACCTTTACATTAAAGTGTCCCATTTATCAATCTGTATGATTTAAGGGATTTTAGACCCTTGAACTCAAAGCTATATAACAGGTCACAGTGAGAAGCTGAGGTGAAACTTTTCCTTGGTTGTGAGATGGGGAAGATTTACTCAAGCATGGTTTTGCAAGGGACCATTTGTTAGCAAGCAGCGGTTTGCTGGGCTCCCGCCATTGTGTGCCGCTCAGGTTAAGCATGGAGTCTGAGGGTTTTGAAAACTAGATATTGACATCTCCTCTTCTTCTTGGGAGCTGCTCGGGGTGGTTCTCTGCATTGGGGAGGAGCGTTCCTCGTTTTGCCCAGAGTGGGAGAGAAGACAAGGCCAGCAGCCAGGCTGCCTCTCATGCTGACAGCTGACGAGCGAGGGCTCTCCCCACTGTAGCGTGCGTTTGACAGTTATTGACTCGAGTCTGATATAAAAGACTGAAACCCCTCCCAGGTACTATAGCTGAGTATAAATAGTTGTGTATGCATGAAGTCAATAGGTGTGTATGCATAAAGTAAAGAAGTTAAGGTGCTTCACAACAGCACCAACTCTTGCTCTGAAC
This sequence comes from Osmerus eperlanus, assembly GCF_963692335.1. NCBI lineage: Eukaryota > Metazoa > Chordata > Actinopteri > Osmeriformes > Osmeridae > Osmerus > Osmerus eperlanus. The sequence continues at coordinate 10,613,194 of NC_085036.1, forward strand.
AGGAGGACAGACTAAGGAGCTGGTCAACTTAATAGTGGTAATAATGGATAAGCAGAGATGTGGAGAGGCAGGAGACCTCTAAGGATGGAGCCAGGATCATGTAGAGAGGGCTGGATGTAGATGCAGTCTTCTGGACAGTAACCATGGATACATACAAGTAGCTAGGGTGATTCAAGTATGCCTTTAAGTGGCAGAGGAAATCAAGCGAGTCCCAACGCCCCTAAGGATGCTGGGAGCCATAGTGTTTCTATGACGATAACAGCGTTGGGCTCGGGAGACAGACTCATTAAAATATTCCCAGACGTCTCAGCCAAGTTATGCCAGGTAAGCCTCACTTAGGTTATACCAATAAACAAACATACATGCACATTATCTTTCATTTGGTCTCTGCTGTCAGGACCAGAGATGGGTAAATGGAGACAGGTAAAAGGAAACATTTGGCTTCCATCTTGTGGAAAATAAATGGTCTGAGGCTCCCAGGTGTCAGGCCATGAAGAGAGACAAGAGACAGAGGGAGGGCAAGACAAGCAACCAAATAGGTGAGAAAAGGAGTTGAAGAGATAAATGAATCATTGAAGAAGATAAAGATGGAGGTCTTGTTTGTCTTAGCAGTTTTACAGCAGTTTCAGTGTGTGTGTGTGTGTGTGTGGGTGGGTGGGTGTGTGGGTGGGTGTGTGGGTGTGGGTGTGTGTGTGCCTAGATGACAAACAGCAACCACCAAATCTCTCCAGTCCACAGTTTTCCACAATGAGGCTCTGAGGACTAGTCATTGGTTCCTCTACCTGTCAGCCAGGTTGTTGTGTAAGGTATTATACTCGACTTAAAATAGTCAAGGGCCCTGCTGGCCACCTGTTAGCTAACTCTGTCCTGCCCTAATAGGTTACTAGGGTTATGGCATCAGAGATGGATAGATATAGGACCAGCTGATCCTGTGCACATAGTCAGTCTCTCTCTCTCTCCCCCGCTTTCAATTGTAGCAGAGACTGTTGACAGTTTAACTCTCTGAATGATTTTTACCCCTAAAGATGTGAGGTCCTTAGTTTACAATATCCTATACATTGTAAAGAGTTAGGTTCATAGCACTATCCACATGCTGAGGGAAATACATTATACAATTTGAACTGCCTTCTAGACGTGGTGTTGCCAAGAGCCATGCACAGTTCCCAACCCTTGAGTCTCATTCATCCAGACACTGCCTCAAACATATTCTGCTGTTCATTTCCATATCCCCATGTAGCCAGTATGTGTGTTCAGAGCGTGTATGCAAAGTAAGCGTGATAGGAGCAGTGTGTCGGTCCCAATAACTTACTCTCTGTGATCTTCTGTAAGCCCAATACATCCTCGGGGGTGATTATTGTGTTGGCAAGCAGCTCCTCCTCCGTTGTCACCGGGGCCCCCACGTCCGTCGAATTGCAGCCTTTCTTCACTTTCATTGCTGCCGTTGGGTTAGGGTTTGGGCTCGCTTGGCCGCCTCCGGTAACGTTACTGGAGCTGTTATTGCTACTGCCCCCGTTATCTCCGCCACCGCAACTGCCTGGATTATTGCTGGTGGACTTAGCGCTTGACGGGTCCTGGCTGTTGCCTCTACTAGTACAAGAATAGCTCATTCTCCGTCCCTCCTCCCCTTTCTACCCCGGGCTTGCAAGATACAAAACAGTCGCCTCCCTCCCACCCTCCCTCCCTCGCCGAAGGATGCACAGCTGCTGTCTATGCCCGGTGCTTAATTCAAATCCCCTTTTCTTTCCGAGCTGGAGTGTGGCTGCACCACGGAGCTCTCGTCTTTGTCGTAACCTAGCCTACTCACCGGCGGAGCGCCAAGGACCAAGGGTTCTCCTGTGCGGGTGGTTTGTTCAGCTGGCGAGTTGTCGAATTCTTAAGACAATTGTTTTCCAAAACGAAACAGTTGTCTTATAAAGACGAACAGATGGTTTTACACGGTCACGGGGAGGGGGAACGTCTTACTTCGAATGGTTTGGTTATGGAGGGAAGGTTGACGTGCAAATGCTGACGAAACGGCTTTTGCCCACCCACTCATCACGATTCATATGATCAGAGAGCAGTTTGCATTAATAGTCCCCTGTGGTAGCCTTGCGCCCCTTTTCCCCTCTCAACTATGGTATGGTCCATTTCTGATGTCACTCAAAAAGTGTTACAATGTAGCCTATTTCCATCCACCGTAACCTTTTAGCTGTCGCAATTATAGGAGACTGCTTAGTGTGAGACCACCACAGGTGTCTGGTAATTGGAGCTTAATAGACTTATTTGCAATGGTTTATAATTAGCATACATTTGAAGTTACTATTTGTAAAAATGTAATGGCCTGTCTCAATGAGAAAGGGATGGGCAGCTCAAGTTTGTCAATAAATCAATGAATCATCAATGAATGAAATAATTCTCCTATCTAATTAATTGTGTCCTATGGAGATTCGAATGTAAATCTCTACCTGACATTATGAATCTTTCCCAGACACCCTCAGTTTCTCTGCATTATCACGGACCAGGAAGAGAACATGTTTCTTTAGAGACAGAAAAAAATACATCAGCATAGTTATTTGCATTGTTTTGATCCTACTGATGAGCAAAAAGTTGATCAAAAAAAATATAAAAGTGTATGCTGCTGTGTTGAAAATAGTGGGATTTTCTAAACAGCTTGTAAACTAATTCTCAACCAACAACCAGAGTGTTCTTGATACTGGACACCATCATTTACATTTTGAATTCAAACTACAGTTTGGGAGATCCCCGGCAATCTTAAATACCATAGAAGAAACCTGACATGTCACAGTTCTTCTAAAATGCCTTTCCATTCTAAAACATAACAGCCAAGACATTGCGATGCATTGGAGGAGGGGTTGCACTCTAGAGGCCACACACACATACTGCAATACCAGCCAGCCATGTACTGCAATCCCAGTTGCTATGGCCAAAGACTAATTGATGTCTGACAGTGAGTTGGGTACCTTTCTTCATAGTGGTTTGCTGTTGAAAAATTGATCTTATGGAAAATACTTTTTTGAAAATGGAATTGGGATATTTTCCTCTTGCATTCGTGAGAACAAGAATGGACTGACTACATAATATGACAAAGCAGGACAATGTAGGAATGAACTATATAGAAAACCTCTCAGAGGGTCAGAGCAACGAGACTAAAAACGAGGTGGATACCTGTCTGAACTGCTCTGAACTTGGACTTCAGTAGTGTACATTTGTTTATGTGTGATTGCCCTTCCGTTTTGGAATGGTTATGGTCAAATGTCTGCAAGGTCTGTATGTTTGTATGTGATAGACCTTATAGTCCCACAGGCCTACCCCATAGGTTTGCTGACCGTGTCGGTCTCTTTGTCACTCGTGGGCCTGCTGTCAGCAATCAGCAGAAACACACAAACACACACACACTACACAGGAATATATGCTAATGTTGTTCCGTGAACTCACACCTATGCATGCGCACACACACACACTCACACATACAGCCCTGGGCAATGTGCTGACCTCAGTAAGCTGGTCCTACATGCTCATTGTTAGGCGGAGAGAGACGAGGAGGTGGTGGCTTCTGTTAGCTGGTTAGCATTGTGGAGCCCTTATGTCTCTCAGGCCTGTTTTGTTCAGTCTCCGCTTGTTTGCTTTAGCAATACAATGACAGAAGGGAGAGCCGTAGAAATGTAGTACAGAACGTATATGGCCTAGGGCCTCTCTCCCCTTTGACTGTATTTCAAAGGATGCATCTGGCTAGGTTATTTACAGTACATGAAGATTAGATCTAGATGTATTATTATTCTTCAGTCATTGTAAAGAATGAATAATTAAGAAGAATAAAACGTTAAAAGGGTTTGTTTTTGTGCATGGAACATCCTATTTCACCAGAATACAGTTGCACTGTATTCTAACCAGTGAGAAAATGAAATCATTGTTACAACTTTCTCATTACTAAAATCCTTACCCATTTCTATCTCTCATTTTCTTTCCATATTGTTAAAACCTCACTTTCTGTCCCTTGTTAAACACTTTATTTATATCCGAGTTATACTGTCTATCACACATAATCAGCCAAAGCCAAAGCATGTCAGTGGTGTGCCAGTCAATTTAAATCTATCCAAACCATGCTCTGGGCAGTTCCAATTCCCTTCATTGCCCTGTCGTCCCATATCCTTCTGGTCTCAGTCACGAACAGTGATGTAATTTAAAACTGGGTGCTGTCATTCACAAATGATTGCAATGAAGCTTGCCCAATACAACTAAGAAGAGGCATTAAGTAAATCATACTCTTGATTAGGTATATTGTGAAACATTACCTGAACCTGACGTGACAGTATACAGTATGCATGTGAATGTATGTGCCCGCACACACACATGCACATACATGGGCATGCATTATGTACCTGGCATATAGAATGCGCCGCTCGTTGTGTGAGTCTGTGAGTGTGTGTGAAGTGCAGCATAGACACCTACTCTCTTTGTGTGTGTATGTATGTGTGTGTAATCCCAAAAAACAATGGCCAGAGAAAACTAAAGTGCTGACATCACCTTGGGCGTGCCTCCCCCTGGCCCCTGTTCCCCGAGGGTGTATATATACCCCCACACACACTAGCCTGGCAGACCGCTCAGTGGAACTCCCGAGACACACAAAGCTCACCATTTTAGGTAGGTCTCATTGGCCTTTGCACAAAATTGAGGGGAAACTGTCAAGTTTTTAGAGGAGCCATTACAGCACAGAGCAGTTACAGTGTGTAGTCGGATTTGTATGGCTCCTTCTGGGTCAGATACTGGACTCTTAATGGAGAGTGGCCTTAGACCTCAGAATCCAGATGACTTTAACTTGCGTACATAAAAAACGACATCAAAAAAGGCAGATCTCTGTTTACCTAGTAAAGCTTTCGCATAGTGGTATAGCATAACAGGGCTATCTAGTTAGCCTGTTCATCCATATTTAACAAACACGTCTCTTTGTGCTTGAACAAAAGTAATATCCATGACACATGGGAGAAAATGATTGCTACTAAGAAAAACATGACTTGATACAGTTTTTAAATATATTTGCAAATGATTATCTATGTACTAACGTTTGTTTTGCCTGAGAATGTCACAGTTTTGTGTTTTATTTCAATCCTAACAACTCCTCTCTCCCTCTCTCTAGGGCAGTGCTGAAATAAAGGAAAGATGGCTCAGACCAACCCCATGAACCCCATGAACCCCATGCCCATGGGACCATGGAAGGTGAGCCTACACGAGAAACTGTACACATTGTATCACCCATACTTACTGTCATTAAGCGTTGTAGTCTTAGTATTGGCTACTATGCAATTCTCTTACACCACCACAATATCTTCAGCTAAAACTATGACTGTAGTTCTACTAATAAATGAATAATCCCGAAAATACATCTACTCACAAACCCTTACATTAACCAGCAAAGACTTACACCCGAACACTTACAAAAAAAACCTTGACCAGCTGAGACACAAGTATAGGGTGGGTAGGGTTTGCCTTGAAAATGCTTTCATTTCATGACATTGACTCAAGGAATTAGACCTGCAAGAAACATGTATGACGGTTCCATATGTGTGTGTGTGTGTAGATCACCGTGTACGACCAGGAGTGGTTCCAGGGAAAGCGTGTGGAGTTCACCGCCTGCTGCCAGAACATCATGGAGTGTGGCATGGAGAACATCCGCTCCCTGAAGGTCGAGTGTGGAGCGTAAGTATCTTAAAACTCTCAATCTTTTACTGAGAATCTGTTCTCTCCAGATGAACAAAACACTTAACCGAAGTCTGATGTGTGTCTCTTTGTATCTCTGTAGCTGGGTTGGCTATGAGCACTCCAGTTTCTGCGGACAGCAGTTCATCCTGGAGAAGGGTGACTACCCCTGTTTCGAGGCCTACATGGGCAGCAACTCTTATCGCATCGAGAGGATGATCTCCTTCAGGCCCATCTGCTCTGCTGTAAGTGTGTTCCAAGCTGAGCACATTATGATTATGACAATTTCGAAAAATACAATTTTACTACAAACTTGCAAGTGTATCACTAATAATGCATTGCTTTCATGCAAATATAATGCATACCATTTCTTGAAGGGTCTTTGAGGATTTGGGGCATTTAAGGACTTTACCTGAACTGTTCCTGCTCTTTTGTGCCCAGAGCCACAAGGAGTCCCGTATGACCATCTACGAGCAGGAGAACATGATGGGTCGTCAGTTTGAGCTGTGTGATGACTACCCCTCCCTGCAGGCCATGGGATGGATGCACAACGAGGTCGGATCCATGCATATCCAGAGCGGAGCGTAAGTACCAATCTCTTATACTACACAGTTTTAAAACACCTTTGACAACACAAGCAAGTCACTGCTTTATCTCTGTTCTATCGCTCTGTTGATTGCTCCTGCTATCCTCTCATGGACTGCAAATCTGATTGGCTTTTTCTCATTCTCTGTACATAGTTGGGTGTGCTACCAGTTCCCCGGTTTCCGTGGCTACCAGTACATCATGGAGTGTGATTGCCACAGTGGCGAGTACAAGTGCTACCGTGAGTTTGGATCTCACTCCCAGACTCCCCAGATCCAGTCCATCAGGAGGATTCAGCACTAAGCAGGAAACACCTTCTCCTCTCCTCCTATCCCTCTTCCTTATTCTCCTCCACCTCTATCCCTCTTCCTCCTCCCCTCTCCCCTGCCCTTCCCTGCTCCGCTGATCCGGCTAGTCCAAGCAGGATCTTAGGCCGGGCTTCAGGTGCTTATCGGCGTCACATGTTCACAGCACTTTTTTAAAAACCCATCTCTAAAAGAAAGGAAGAACGAATTCAAGAAAGACAGAACATGGAGATGACAGAACAGAGAGAAAGAGTAGTAACATGTACGTGAATCCACGACTCCAGAGACTGGCTGCGGAACGGCGAAACACCTCGGGCTTTTGCTCCTTTTCATCCAAACCATCGGCATCATCATTGTCTTCCTCATCATCACCATCACCACCACCATCACCATCACCACCATCATCATCATCAGTGTTGCTGTTACTGTGGTTTTCATGATCACCATTGTTTAAGACTGATGAATAAAGAAAATGAGCAAAGAAAGAGCGAGAATAGCTACACATTGAATGGCATCTAACTCTTGTGTCCCGCCCTACCAACTAGTGTATCACGCTTGGCTGTCATCCTGATAGTCAGAAAATATATATTTAAACGTATGACCAGCTTCACAAAAAAAAACACAAATAGGCCTACTTGAGTCAGATGGCTCAAATTAAATCCCACTCTAACAGTTCACTAAAAAGTTGCTCCAAATATTTAAATATTGAAATGACCCATAAACCTGGGCCACAGAAAAGTTCTAGTACCTATCGCACCACGTGGTACCGCCACCTAGGCAGGGATAGTAGTTGCCTGTTGATTCCAAGTACCCTGTAGTAGGCTAGCTGAACAGGGTAAGAAAGTGATTCAGATTGTTAATCAGGTATTACCCCCTACCCCAGTGTTGCTTGATTATCTGTTAAATATATTTGATCACAATCTGGAGAAAATATCTTTGAGAGCATTTGTTTACTTTATTATAAGGTTACACCGTAAGAAATTATTTTGTGATCACAAGACATTGGCAACCTGAGCAAGCTACAAGAGAGAAATTGAGTGAAACGTTACAAAAGCTTCTTTATCCGTCAGAACATTGGCAAGGCCACGTATTGGTCTAGTAAAGGGATGGACTGTCACTGTCCACTCTGAAACACGTGTGAACCCTTAAAAATGGAAACAGGAAAAATGAATGAGGAAACACTGGTTGATAATAATTATAGCCTACATTTTTAATTAGTCTAAGTAAATAAGATGCAAATATCTCGCATATCAAACTTTTAGGCCTATATATGGAGCGATCTCAAACTTCTAATCGAGATGAGACTTTTAGGGTTCAAGTCTCGGCACAAGACACGAGAGGCCGCTGTTCAACCGAGGCAAACTTACTGCTGACTGTCACGTTAACGCGTTGCACGGAAGTTTAATTTCATCAACAAATATGGCCACCGACAGCAACTACTGGGAAGGTAAACTGATATGTAGACTAAATATCGACATTTCTAGATTGTTGTTAGTAGGCTAAATTAGAAAACTTATGTATACCTTAAAGTATCCTTGTATCCTACAGTTAAACCGTTTATCGGATAGCCTACAGCTTTTGATTCGCTAAATTGACAGTGGCTTTCTGAGTCCACAGTACAGTAGCTACCCAGCGCACAACCAGTGCGAACAATAAGTTAAAATCTTATTTTTTCCCAATTGTATTTATGCAGTCACCTAGTGATTAGCCCTACTTATGCAGTAACTTTGGTAATTTATAGCCAGCATTACCTACAACGGAGAGATGACAGAATGTGTTAGGTAAAACAAAGAGTAGGCTAACAAATCTTTTTTGCTTAAAAGTTGTATTCATAAACAATCGAAACGTTATGACTATTTATATTTTAGAACCTAAAGTTTAAGATGCGCTGCAGTGCTACCTGTTGGCTTGAGTCTATGTAATGCTTTGTGTAGAACTGCGAAAGCAGGCCAGGCAGCTGGAGAACGAGCTGGACCTAAAGATAGTATCCTTCAGTAAGCTTTGTACCAGCTACACTACATCCCGTGATCCTCGCCATGGAGATACCAGGTAGCGCATACATACTAAGTTAATCACTAAAACGTCACCTACCAACAATTTCTCATGTTGCACTTGGTCTCTCAATTCTCATCCATGACAGCTCATTTCCACCTCTCTGTTACTTTCTTTCCCTCCCTCCCTCCCTGACAGGTTAGACTCGTTACCCCTGTCGGGGGGTTCTCAGAATGGCACAGGCTTACTGGATGCCGTGGCTACACAACTGGAGCAGCTGTTGGCTAGGGTGAGGCTACACAGGCCATTCCCTCTTGCTGTACCATACCTGTATCAACACACCTACTGTTATACAGGGGCCCGTAAATGTTTATATAAGGCCTGTATGACCTTTGTCCTGTGAGTTTGATGATGATAACGATACAGTTCACATAGATGACACCCTTGTCTGTCATGGCGGTTGTCAGGTGCTGTTCAGACGAGGGTTGTAGCCTGGTTGGGACCTGACCCATTTTCCGTGCGTTTCTCTCAGCTGACAGGTGTGAATGACATGATGTCAGAATACACAAGTACACCAGGAACCTCGTCACACAACACTGCCCAGATGCACACTTTACAGAGACACAGAGACATCCTACTGGTTAGTATTCTGTACCGCTCTGTATATCCAGGTCTATTCCCTGCTGCACTTCACATCTGCTCTTCTTTATGTCTCTCAACTTTCCTTCCTTGGTGACTGTACATTTTCAATAGAATGGGTTTTATTTGAATAAGAGTAAGTGAGAGAAATGGCTGTTGTGGTGTAACTGTTGGTTAGCTGGCAGTTTTGACTGCCCAATAAAGATATCTTTCAGAAGTCCTTGGTGACTGTTAATATGTAGTTCTCTACCTTGTCTCTGCGCTGCAGGACTACACCCATGAATTCCACAAAACAAGAGGAAGCTTCCTTAGCCTGAGAGAGCGAGAGGACTTGCTGGGGTCTGTCCACAGAGACATAGAGTAAGTACCATAGTCATGCAATCCATCTTCTCTATTCCTGATACTATATGACTTCACCTTGCATTGATCTGAGGCAATTGCTTCTTCCTCTCCTACCACTAGGGGGCACTATATTTTTCCCGGAACTATTTCCACATCGTCTTATATTAATTCACGCTCCTCCCTTTCTCTCTTCATCATCCCCTACTCCACTCCGCCCATTTTTCTTCTTCTCTCCATCTTTTTCATCTCCCTCTCTCTGGGGATCCCTGTGTTAAGTGCCCCTGTTCCAGTAAATCAGACCACAAGGCTTTTAGGCAGGGAGGGCTCAGAGTTACTACCTTATCTTGACTCACTCCTCGGAAGCACACAGAGCAGTGGGAGAGAGGGAGGAAGGCAGCCAGAGAACAGAGACCAGGGATGCAGGATAGGGCTGGAGAGAAGCAGAGAGTATAGTCTAGGGAGAAATTGCTGTGCATTGGAATAGATTTGAGAGGGTTTTGGAAAGAGGTGGATGAATTGATATAGTTGTGGTGACTGGATGTAGCAGAAGTGTCTGGTGTGCACAGTAATGGGTAATAGAAGTGGAAGAGATGTAAACCTGAGATTTTAAGAGGCTTAATGCAGAATATCTGATAGTCGTGTCAGTTTATTGTTAAAGAAGAACTCAGCATGGAGCAAAGGGGAAGAGTGAGGTGTGTGTGTGTGTGTGTCTGTGAGAGAGAGAGAAAGAAAGAAAATGTTTTGGGCAATTATTTTATTGGTAAATGAGCCAAACTGACACTGTAAAATACTCACACACGTTTTCTTTCTCTCCCCTTTCCTGTCTGTCTTTCAGGTCATATAAGAGTGGCACAGGGGTGAATAACAGAAGGAGTGAACTATTACTGAAAGAACACGAACACCTGAGGAAGTAAGGAGATGGACCAATCAGAACCAAGCTTACTAAGGGAGAAACCTGCTTCAGAGTATCAACGAATACCAAAACACATAGGCCTAGTCTCAGGATCTACTCAGGTTTACAGGCCCGTAACGCCTGAAATATCAGCCATATATCCATCTAATTGACGTTTGGGGTTAAGATTAGTTGGAAGTTTGTGTATGGTTTAGGATCAGTATTGTGTCGGGGGCTAAAGTGTGATCAGAACGAGGGTTGGCTCCAGGTCAGTTACAGCAGTGACACCTGATGAGTGTTGTGAGACTACAAAATGGCAGCTTACATATTACCGTGGTTTATTAATAGTATTTCTCATTAGGGGTTGTGTAGTATTGCAAGTGATTAATCATACACATAAATAAGAAAGACTCACCTTCCGTGTGTGACAGGTAGAATAACAACGTATCTTACCACAGTGTGTGTGGCTAAATAGACAGACTCACTCATCTCCACCCATGGCTCTTTGTCTGAAAATGAGTCTAGCAAAGCAGAGCTTGAGGACAATGGAGATACAAAATGGTGGATAAGTCGAGTGGGCCGGACAGGACATTTTAAAAGTGAAGGGAAAAAAAGAAAGAAAGCAAAATGGAGAGGAAATGAATTGTTGATGGATACAGAGAAGGATGGATGGAGGAAGGAGAATGAGAAGAGCACTGTTGCCTTATTGATTTTCTGGTCTCCCTGCTGTTGTGAGAGGCTGAATTCAGGCGGTGGATTCAGGCCTGGTCTCTTGTGTGTCAGTCATTAGTCCTAATGGCTAATGGCAACTGTAGCAATGTAGCAACTGTTCCTTCTTGTTGGATGGATGAGTTATCTCTTGCACTAGAAGCTGTTGAGTGGTTAACATGTTTTGAGACTCAGTAGAGAGAGAGAGGGTACAATACAGAACTGTTTCCTGTTTCCTAGATTTCAGGATGATGTCCATTTGTTCAAGAGTGTGTGTGTGTGTGTGTGTCATTGTCATTAGATCATGATAAACTTGTTGGCAAGGGTTGAGTGATCCCTTGGGGCTTCTGTCGGCCCTATCTGCATAAGCATGACCATCATGGACACCTATCCCAATGATCGCTTCCAGTAACTTCTGTGCTAGAGGAGACCGTGGCTTGTGATGTCATTTCAGGGGAGACATTAAGGTGTTCCGTCACTGGTCTTCACAAGTGGAAGTAAAAACATTGTGGAGTGCACTGAAATATCTTACAGTAAAATGTCCTTTTTCTTCTCACCATGATTTCCTCTTCACAGCTCAGACAGACGGATTGATGACACGATAAGGTAAGCTTTTCTTTCTCATCATCTCAATATGTCATAATATTTCAATAATATATATATATATATATTATATATATATATTTTACTATTACACCTCTTGATATTCACACACCGAGTGTCTTTTCATCAAATAACAGTGACTATTTTTCTCTTTCTCTCTCACATTCAGTATTGCCATGGCTACCAAGGAGAACATGACGCTTCAGCGAGGGATGCTGAGGTCTGTTCAAAACAGGGTCAACACTCTGTCCAGTATCCTTCCCTGTGGCTAGCCACCTTAAGTACTTTAAAATGACTCCCACATAATGTCTTGCATATGTTTTGTTCATAAAACTAGAAGTGCTCAAATTTATCTTTTTTTTTACCACTACTTTATTTATTCATGTTTCCTTTACTGGCCACCTGCCAATCAGATCGATTCCCAGCCATAAACAACCTCATCCAGCGAATCAACTTGAGGAAGAGGAGGGACTCAATAATATTTGGTGGAGTCATTGGTGTCTGCACCTTCCTCTTGCTCCTCTACACCTTTCACTAACACCTTGGTAGACATTTTCACTGACCATTAAACTGACAAAGTATAATTCTAGTTTTGTGTATGAATGGACCAAAGCTGTTAAATTAAGAAAGGGAATGTTGTGTGTTAGGAATGTTGTAGCTGATATTTGAGATGGAATGAGTTTCAGGCTCTCATCTACTCTGCGCTGAGGGAATTGATCGCAAGTGAAAACATTCTTGTCAAATATATGTATTTATATTTTTATCTGATGATACGTTTGTTTTATATTATATTATTTCAGGATTAAATGATGTTTTTGGAGATTTACTTGTGTTTTTGGGTTACTATAAAATACAAAAAGCTGACACTTGGCAGGCATAACTGGAAATTGGGATAAATAGTTGCCCCTAAAAGGTGTGAGGGGAGTCCATTCCTTGACAGTATAAGGTGAGAAGCTTCACTTGGTGTACGTTTGTGTCCCATGCTTGTTAAAATTTATTTGACGTGCAAAAATATGGCACAGACAATCCATGATAGAAATTTACAAACGACAACATCAGAGTGCCAAGAACAGTGCATACAGATAAATGACATTGTAAACATTGTCCTTACATATTTTTCATTATATATTCTAAACTGATACAGGAATGGAGGTAATGACATAAAGAAGTTGAACACTTTGGTCCATAATGAAAAGTCTCCAATTC